>NC_057417.1:10103289-10132414 GCF_019320065.1 Cervus canadensis | reverse complement strand
TCCCATAGGTTTTGGGTTGTTGTGTTTTCATTTTTCATTCATTTCTATACATATTTTGATTTCTTTTTTGATTTCTTCTATGATTTGTTGGTTATTCAGAAGCGTGTTATTTAGCCTCCAGGTGTTTGAATTTTTAACAATTTTTTCCTGTAATTGAGATCTAATCTTACTGCACTGTGGTCAGAAAAGATGACTGGAATGATTTCAATTTTTTTGAATTTTCCAAGACTAGATTTATGGCCCAGGATGTGATCTATTCTGTGATGAATGTTCCGGGACCTTGAGAAAAAGGTGAAGTTGATTGTGGGTGAAATGTCCTATAAAATATCAATAGTTCTGCTGGTCCATTCGTGTCATTTAAGTTTGTGTTTCCTTGTTAATTTTCTGTTTAGTTATCTATCCATAGTTGTGGAGTGGGGTATTAAAGTCTCCCACTATTATTGTGTACTATTAATTTCCTCTTTCATACTCGTTAGTGTTTGCCGTACATATTGCGGTGCTCCTATGTTGGGTGCATATATATTTATAATTGTTTTATCTTCTTCTTGGATTGATCCTTTGATCATTATGTAGTGTCCTTCTTTGTCTCTTTTCACATCCTTTATTTGAAAGTCTATTTATCTGATATGAGTATTGCGACTCCTGCTTTCTTTTGGTCTCCATTTGCATGAAATATTTTTTTCCAGCCCTTCACTTTTAGTCTGTATGTGTCTCTTGTTTTGAGGTGGGTCTCTTGTAGACAGCATATATAGGGGTCTTGTTTTTGTATCCATTCAGCCAATCTTTGTCTTTTGGTTGGGGCATTCAACCCATTTACATTTAGGGTAATTATTGATAGGTGTGGTCCCGTTGCCATTTACTTTGTTGTTTTGGGTTCACGTTTATACAACCTTTCTGCATTTCCTGTCTAGAGAAGATCCTTTAGCATTTGTTGAAGAGCTGGTTTGGTGGTGCTGAATTCTCTCAGCTTTTGCTTATCTGTAAAGCTTTTAAATTCTCCTTCATATCTGAATGAGATCCTTGCTGGATACAGTAATCTAGGTTGTAGGTTATTCTCTTTCATTACTTTCAGTACGTCCTGCCATTCCCTTCTGGCCTGGAGGGTTTCTATTGATAGATCAGCTGTTATCCTTATGGGAATCCCTTTGTGTGTTATTTGTTGTTTTTCCCTTGCTGCTTTTAATATTTGTTCTTTGTGTTTGATCTTTGTTAATTTGATTAATATGTGTCTTGGGGTGTTTCGCCTTGGGTTTATCCTGTTTGGGACTCTCTGGGTTTCTTGGATTTGGGTGGCTATTTCCTTCCCCATTTTAGGGAAGTTTTCAGCTATTATCTCCTAGAGTATTTTCTCATGGCCTTTCTTTTTGTCTTCTTCTGGGACTCCTATGATTCGGATGTTGGGGCGTTTCACAGTGTCCCAGAGGTCCCTGAGATTGTCCTCATTTCTTTTGATCCTTTTTTCTTTTTTCCTCTCTGCTTCATTTATTTCCACCATTTTGTCTTCTACCTCACTTATCCTATCTTCTGCCTCCGTTATTCTACTCTTGGTTCCCTCCAAAGTGTTTTTGATCTCATTCATTGCATTATTCATTTTTAATTGACTCTTTTTTATTTCTTCTAGGTCTTTATTAAACAGTTCTTGAATCTTTTCAATCTTTGTTTCCAGGCTATTTATCTGTAACTCCATTTTGTTTTCAAGATTTTGGATCATTTTTATTATCATTATTCTAAATTCTTTTTCAGGTAGATTCCCTATCTCCTCCTCTTTTGTTTGACTTGGTGGGCATTTTTCATGTTCCTTTACCTGTTGGGTATTTCTTTGCCTTTTCATCTTGTTTAGATTGCAAAGCCAGTCACTCTTAAAGTGTATTCAGTTGTATATCCTCAGCTGTGGGGAGTCCTCTTCCATCTCTCTGATAGAACTTCAGTGTGGCAGGAGACAGGCTCATCTGCCCTTTGCTTTCTGATACACAGGTGTGGAAAGCTCTGCTTGAGTCTGATAAAAGTCCCAGTGTATAATTAAGTGTTCTTTAATTGCCGTGTTCCTAAAGTCCATTCTTTTAAGTTTTTCTGGAAGCTCAAACTCTGAGAATAAATGAGTATATTTATTTTGTGTACACATTGTGGTAATTAAATGAACTCTTGTTTTTAAAAACAACGTGGAACAGAGAGGAAGACGTCTGTTCTCTAATGGGCTAACCGTTTTTCTTGCAGCGCAGAAACAATGTCCATTCTTCAGGATGCTCCTGCCTGTTGTCTGCCTCTTTTTAAATTTACAGATATCTATGAAAAAAAGTAAGTGAAGGTTGTTGCTTTCATTGATCCAGCCAGTGCTGATGGGCGACTTACCCTGGTAGCAACTCTTAGGGAGCCGGTGGAGGAAATAAGACCAAGACAGTGGTGTTCAGATTGGAAGTCCAGTTTTAAAAACACACATTTTAAAAACGTCTTTTATTTTTAGTAAATTTAGACCTCAGTCCCTAAAGCTGAACTTGTATCTTTTCCACTTGGCTGATTTGTTCTGTTATTCATTGAGTGAACATTTTCAGGCACCTTCTAGACTGTAAGCTCTGGGACAGCAGGCCCTGGATCAGACCTAATACTGAGTCTTCAGCGCTCAGCAGACACTCAGCAAATGCCAGTGGAGCGAAAGGCTCTGGAGGGTGCGGAGCTGGGAAGACAGCCCATTTCTTTGAGTTGGGGGTGGGGGGTATGTCTGGAAGGGAAAAAGACAGTCACCATTTATTGTATAGAACAAAGAAAACTGTCCTTACAAAGGAGAAAATGCTTTGAGGTTACAGAGGGTGCAAGGAACCAGGAACTTGGCCATGATCGAACGCATGGGTAGTGGAAGCCACTGAAGTGTCAGAGAAAGGAGGGGAGAGGGTAGGTGTGGTGGGAAGGCTTCAGGCAGCGGTGGTGTCTGAGCTGGAGTGAACGGAACTGGGGGAGAGGGGGACACGGAACGTGGGCACCAGCCCCGGCTCTAAGCAGACACTGTCAGAAGAGAGGAACTAGACACCACAGAAGTTTCAGATGTTGGTGAAATAGGGCTTAGTAACTAGTTTTATGTAGCAGGCAAGGTTAAAAATAGAGGTCAGTTTGATTCTGAGTTTTTTGCCCCAGATGACTGAGGGAAAGGTTATATGGTTAAGCTGGAATAGAAAAGAAATAAAGCTTGTTGAGGAGGTACAGTAAGTTTTTAATCTTGGCTTCGAGCATCCAAATTTTAGGGAGTAATTGGAATGTCTGGGAAGAGTGTTCAGGGGATCTTCTACACATGTGGAGTCTCCTTCAAGAAAGAGGTCAGCTCTGAAGATACGGCAGTTGTTTGCCTAAAGATGAGCTTGGAACACCTGGGAACAGATCAGCTCAGAGGAATGGAAGGAGAGCCAGAGAGAGGGCAGCACTGGGTGGAATGGCAGTAGGGACTGGAAGCTGGCGGGAGCCCAGAGGCCAGAGTGCTATCGGGAGCGGGGACAGCCTGAGAAGGTGGTGTGAGGTTTGGAGCGGAGGAGGAGGCAGCCTCTGGTGACTTGGAAGCTGACGCCGAGGAGTCCTGTGGAGAAAATCCTGGAGGGAAACAGGGTGGCAGACTGCATGGTGAAACAGCAGAGGCGGCTCTCGAGAGACCAGCTGTTTCCCTTTCAGAGACGATGCAAGAGCTCCAGACTGAGCGAGCACAGAGGAGACTGGGCTTCCGTGGAGCGGGGCGGTGTGGGGGGTGGGGACTGGGGCTCGAGACATGTTTGCAGGGAGATCTGAGCGTGCAGACAGGGCCCTGGGAGGAGACCGTCAGAGCAGATAACCCTGAACAAGCACTTACTGTGTGCTGCGTACTCTCCGTATATACCATGTGTAACCCCCATGTCAGCTCCATGATGTAGGGATTGTCACCCCGTTTTATAGACAGGCAAACTGAGGTGTAGGTTGCTTGTATAACTTGGCTAAGGTCTTAACGGTAGAATCAGGATTTGAGCTCACATCTGTCTGCCTTCAGATCCTGCGCCTTTGTGTTCCATGTATGAAAGACACAGGTCAGAGTGGTGATTGGGGAGTCCAGTCTAGTGTAGATCAGGAGACTGAAGCATAGTGGACGTGAGGAGTAGCTGGAAAGGGGAATACCTCTGAGGGAGGGGAACAGAGATGATGAGAGGTAATAGGGATTTATAAGTGAAGGGGAGGCCAAGTTGACAGGGGTTATAGCAGATAGCTTTCCATCTCAGAAATTGAGGTGAGGCATTTACAGAGACTGTAGGGTCGGAGGGTACACACCAAATGATACATATAATCACTGTAATGGGCAGTGGGCCCAGGATGATGGCAAGGAGTGCCAAGTGTTACTGGTTTGATGGTGAATGAATTTATAGTAGAATTATCCCAGTTTTATTTTTTGAAGAGACAGGGATCCGTTCTTGGTTACAGAGCTTTATCTAAACAGGTCAGGCATTTCTCTACAGTTGAAGAAAAATATTCTCTTTAAGTCCGCATCTCTCTCTCTTTTTCCTTGTTTCTAGGTTTGGACACAGGTTGAATGTGTCAGATCTGTATAAACTAACAGACACGGTTGCAATCCGTGAACAAGGAAATGGCAGGCTGGTGTGTCTCTTACCCAGCAGTCAGGCCCGCCAGAGCCCCTTGGGGTCTTCCCAGTCTCACGACGGCTCCTCGACAAACTGCAGCCCAATTATATTTGAAGAGTTAGAATATCACGAGCCTGTCTGCAGGCAGCACTGTCCCAACAAGGATTTCAGGTATGTTACCCATTTCCTTTGAGAAACAATCATTCTGTAAAAGGTGGAGCATCTGTTAGAATTACCTTGGGAACGTCTTAGACCGCTGAGAAATGCCAGCCTTCTGTTTCTGTTCTCTTTTCTGCAGTGAACACGAATTTGATCCAGACTCTTACAAGATTCCTTTTGTGATTCTCTCTCTGAAGACCTTTGCGCCCCAGGTCCATAGTCTTCTGCAGACACACGAGGGCACCGTGCCTTTATTAAGGTGACTGTCAAAGCCATTGTGAAGCCTTCGTTCTCTTTCCGGAAAGTCTGCCCTTTGCCTGTGCCTCTCCCAGAGCACGCACTGTACCATGCTTCAGCCTAATCTTTTTAGCTACCACTAGTAGTCGAAGTGTATCTAACATGGGATCCTTTCACTTGATATTTCAACAAGAACATTTCCTGTTTGTGCTGAATTTTAGAAACATCAGCATGCATGGGGGAGGTTCTCCTCCACAGAGAAGAGATGGTTGGAAGTACTGTGAGAAGGTGCACAGTTTCAAATAGTGGTAGATTGCAACATTTAAGGGAGAAAAGTATTCTTAACTAGCCCATTTAACCACATCATGGGCAACATGGTAGGCTTAATAGAGGGGCTAGCATGGTAGCAAGTTGCTGTAAAGCCCCTGAACAATATGTTTAGAGGAGCTTGAACTTGGAACCTGGTTACCTTACTTTTAACCCCCTCTGCTAGAAAGTTGCCCGGAATTTTTGGTACCATCAGAATGCATGAGAGAGAGAGAGTGATCACCTCTCTAGGACTTCATTTGAACTTTCAAAGCCAGACCATGAGCATCTTAGCAGAAATTATTTATTAATGGATGTGTTAAAAGCAGCCATCTATTTGCCAGGTGCTGTTTTTTTCATTATTTTAATTAACCTTTTCCTCTGCCCCACTTCAGTTTTCCAGATTGTTATGCCGCAGAGTTTGGTGAACTGGAAATAGTGCAGGAAAACCGAGGCGGGGGCGTCCCCTTGGAACACCTCATCACCTGCGTGCCAGGTGTGAACATCGCTACCGCACAGAATGGCGTCAAAGTAGTTAAGTGGATTCACAACAAGCCCCCGCCTCCAAACACAGGTAGGTTTCAGGTATTTGGTCCTTTCAAGTCACGGTCTACTGCAGTACAGGCTGCTGGCCTTTCTCTCAAATAGCAGCACTGTGTGCCCATCATAAAGCAGCATGGTTGTCTCGTTTGATCTTTTTAAAACTCCAAAGTGCTGACGGTTTGGCAGAACTAGACTTTTGGAAAGTACCAGCATAAATTATTTTTTCAAAAACTTTTTCTTCAACCCAGATTCCACAGTTACAAAACTTCTCTAGTTATCTAATTTTGTTAAGCTTGTTTGGCTTGCCTTTTAAAAATCTTTTTAGATCTTTGAAGTATCTGTGAGTATTTACTCCAGCAATTTATTCTGATCGACGTTTTTGACTTTGATCAATGGAAAAATAGATTTAACTCTTTAAGTGTCAGGGACCAGGGCCTTTGCTCTGGGAGGTGCATGAGATTCTGGGCTTCGGCTACCCCGGAGCTGCAGGTGTCTGATCCTGTTACCTGAGCACAGCACTGTTACCTCGGCCCCAAAACTTCCTCCTCGTCTCCCCCACCTTTCCCTGCCCCGTCCCTGTAGGAAGAAAGGTCAGGATGACAAGGGAGCTGTTTGTACCGGAGCCTCTCCCCTCAGGCGCACACCCTTTGGGTCCCCGTGTAGTGCTGTTTCCTTCCTCCTTTCCCCTGTGTCATTAGCCCACTAGTCCCTTACAAAGGCTTCCGTCTGATTATTTATACTTTTATAAATAATCAGTGTCTTAATCATATGAACATTCAAGATAAATTCTAAAACCTGTTTCTTAGTTTTATCTCATGCTAGTTCTACATCATTGCTTTCCATGGTTTTCTGGGTAACATTTGCAGCCCCTCTCTGGGTTAATTAGGCCCTTCTGGGCTACCTGCATAACAACCGTTTGTAACTTTGTTTCTGTGGGAAAGTGTTAGTGAAGACCCTATAAATGGTTCTTTTGACATACAACCATTTAAGCTGGAAACTTCCTCGGTATCTACTAGTCCCTTTTTTTTGTTTTAACTGAAACTAATTTATTTGGAATCCCAATTTTTTCCCGAAACTTTATTTATTTTTAATTGAAGCAAACTTGCTTCACAGTGTTCTGTTGGCCTTTGCCACACTACTCTTCGTTTAAGTTCTCACTGCGTTGAAGTATGCTTCACTTTGGCAAGAAGCAGTGGGAAAGCATTTGCCAGTCTGTAAAGAAGTTGGGTTATCCTGTTATATGGACCTGAGTTCAGCAGTGGGGAAGTGACACGGCTGTTTGGTCTTGTGCACTGCCCTTACTGAGTTCACACGGGGAACGCAAAGGTTAGTTATTTTTCTTTCTGCTGCTGCAGTCATGCTTTATGTCTTTTGCATGTTCCTGTTTTCTCCCCAAATATGTTAGACCCTTGGCTTCTGCGTTCTAAAAGTCCTGTGGGTAACCCCCAGCTGATCCAGTTCAGTAGAGAAGTGATCGATCTATTGAAGAACCAACCATCCTGTGTCATACCGATTAGTAACTTCATCCCATCTTACCATCATCATTTTGCAAAGCAGTGCCGGGTATCCGACTATGGCTATTCCAAGCTGATTGAATTACTAGAAGCAGTGCCTCATGTGTTGCAGGTAAGGAGTGCCGAGAGTTCATTTGTTTAACAGTGGAGATGTCCCGCTGTGGCTTTGACTTTCTCTGCCAGAGAAACAGGGCAGCTGGTAACATAATTCCTGAGAAGTCAGCTCAGAGCAGAGCATCCCGTAAAAACTTTGTTTATACACGCGTGTGTCTTCTCAGTTGTTCAGAAAGCTTGAGTTTCCACCTAAAAGGAACTCTTAAGTGCTCTGAGGAGTACTTCCCTTCTCACCTCTATAGACTGCCCTCCTTCCTCCTAGCACAGTCCTCTGTCACTCTTCCATGGGAGCTGCTGTAACACGGGCTTCCTTTTCTCATGGAGGAGTTCAAGACCAGTTCCTGGACTGGAGCCTGACAATGCTTCCTAAGGAGTCTTTGCCTATTAACCTACAGTGTGATAACAGCTTCCCACTTACAAACACGGCCTGCAAAATTTGAGCTGTGTTTTAGAGACAAAATCAGTTGCCCAGGCTGATAACATGTGACTGTTTAGGAGAATGTGCAAGGAAAGAAAAGGGATCCCAGGCATGTGAGCAGTTGTTCATTCTGACACCTACACTTCATTTATATACCTGTGTTTCAAAGTGCAGATTTCGTATATAGAAGGATTTGTACCCTGAGGGCAGTAACAGGAGAGAGAGCGCAAGCCATCAAAAAGAGAGTCAGGCTCTGCCAAGGTCTTAGGAGTGTAAATAACCCAAGCATCTGGTTTGCAGATTCTTGGAATGGGCTCCAAACGTCTGCTGACCCTTACCCACAGGGCCCAGGTGAAGCGCTTTACTCAGGATCTACTCAAACTTCTCAAATCCCAAGCCAGCAAACAAGTCATTGTGAGAGAATTCGCACAGGCTTATCATTGGTGAGTTGAGAAGAGAAAAAAGTAAAAGCAAATATTTTAAGACACTTGTTCTTCCGAATTTAAGAATAATGATCTAAGTTTTTCATTCAGCATTCTTTGGAAAAAACAAAGTGATTTTGGCAAGTACTGCTTCTCATTCTTCACCCATCTCCATGATTAAAACCTAGGTGTTTCTCAAAGGACTGGGATGTCACTGAATATGGTGTTTGTGAGTTGATTGATATCATATCAGAGATCCCAGATACCACCATCTGCTTGTCCCAACAAGATAGTGAAGCAGTGATTTGCATCCCCAGGAGAGGTACGTGCATTACATTTGCTGCAAGGAGGTTGTCTTCGGTGGTCACTGTGACAGGAAATCACACAATGATGCTCTCACCCCCTCCTCGTGGTTCCTGGAGATGCCATGGAACGTGAGCGTGCACTCTGCACTGCCAGGCAGTGGATCCTGGCTTCTTCAGAGTAGGGGAGGGCACTTGTTGAGAAGAAAAGCAGGCTGTTTTTTCAGAATTCACTCTAAGGGGAAAGGGGGGCATAACCAGCACTTTTTAAAAATGTCTCCTTTAGCCTGTCTGTGGCTGCTTCTGCCGTAATTACCCACCTGAGTCAGCTACCTGGCTGTTGCTTGTCTGATTTTTCACTCTTAAGATGTTTTCCTCTGCACACCTGAGAAGGAAAAAAGACACAAATGAATGTTTCATCTTTCACATTTTGCTAGTTCCAGCTGAAGTCTGAGATGGGAACTAAGAAGAATGAAATCTGTATACAGTCATGTTCTTCCACTCATGTTGATCTGTGGAACATTCTTAAACTGTGCTCTTTCAGGACACTGATGTCCATGAAGTCATAGTGTTCCAAAGCTAAAATGACTGTGGTCAGTGTTTCTGTAATCCTAATTTAAAATTTAATAGAAACATACATCTAAAACATTTCTCCCCTGTATTTTTGTTAAACATTTGGTGCCTGTTGCTACTCGCAATTTTAACTGAAGGGCAGGTGAATAAACAAAGTATGTGAATATTCAGAAGTGTGATTTAATAAAATAATTTCTAGATTACTTTTTCAAGTACAGAGATATGTATGTCATGTTCATATATATGGAGCGGGTGTGGGGAGGCGGAGGGGCTAGACAGATTATTTCTAGCTTGTGAGATGAAGTCACATAGGTGTGTATGTGTGCATGTGTGTATCATGAGTTCCTGGTGTTCTGCCCTTGATCAAATTTGAAAACCATCTGGAAAGAGAGAAGAGAGTGTTTTAGGTTGTGTTTGGAAGGCAAAGATGATATCTCTTATAGTCTAGTGCATAGGACTGACTACACTAATAATGTGAATACAAATAGGTTGAAGATAATTGTGGTTTGTGGGTTTTTTGTTTTGTTTTTTAAGAACGTACTCAGGATGAAATAGAAAGGACAAAACAGTTCTCCAAAGATGTTGTGGATTTGCTGCGGCATCAACCCCATTTCCGGATGCCCTTTAATAAGTTTATCCCCTCTTACCATCACCACTTTGGCCGGCAGTGCAAACTTGCATACTATGGTTTTACCAAACTACTTGAACTTTTTGAAGCCATACCTGATATTTTACAAGTAAGTGAAGAAATTCTATCTTTCAGAACAGTATGGGGAGAATAAAAAAAAATCCAGGCCTTTTTGCCTTGGAGGCGGGAGCTATAAAACAGGATGAAAATTTGCGCAACTGAGCGCACACACTTGTTTTGGCTGTGACGTGCAGCATGTGGGATCCTAGTTCCCCAGCCAGTGATCACACTTGCGTTCGCTGCCTGGAAAGTGTGGTGTCTTAACCTGTGGACCACTGAGGAAGTCCCTGCTATCACCATTATTGACCCACACAGTGCTTAAAAATTTTGTGTGTGTGTGATAAAATACACATTACCTATCTGCCTGTTATTAAGTGTACAGATCAGCAGTGTTAGATATCCTCATGTTGTGCAACCAATTTCCAGAACTTTCTAATCCTGCAAAACTGAAACTGGACAGAAGTGCTTCTTAGTTCTTGATTGTGTATATTCTCATGCCAGTTTATCCCATGAACATTCTCTGTTTCCTCCTCCTGTGTTTTCCAAGGTGTTAGAATGTGGAGAAGAGAAGATCCTCACTTTGACAGAGGTTGAACGATTTAAAGCTCTAGCTGCCCAGTTCGTTAAACTCCTTCGGTCCCAAAAAGATAACTGCCTTATGATGACAGATCTGCTTAAGGAATACGCTAAGACTTTTGGTTACACATTTCGTCTCCAAGACTACGATGTCAGTTCAGTTTCGGCTTTAACACAGAAACTCTGCCATGTCGTAAAGGTAGCGGGATTATTTTCTTTCACAGAGTGAGATTTGTGGTGGTATAATCCTCATTGGGATATTTGCATGTGATTTAGTGTTTTGGTATTTACACCTTCCTCTGCTTGCTACTGTTTTGCAACATGTTCTGTGTTGTTAATACCTTATTGGGTCATAAGAGATGACTTGGGTTTGGCAGGTTAGATTTTTGGGATTGCCTTTGTGGGTCTATTAGCAGCCTCCCCAAAGTAACTGTGAACTGACGCAGTCGCCCGTTTATCCCAGGGTGTTTATTCTCAGGTGTCTTAATCCTGCTGACCTGAAGCTGGATCCTTCTACACAGATCTTTGTCTATGAAGTTTTGGGGAGACTGAAATCACAGCTGTCTTCTCCTTTCCAGGTTCTTTTTCTTTAAGATCCATCTTGCTGATAGGCTTTTTTTTTCTTTTTAATTTTTATTGGGAGTATAGTTTTGCTTTCCAATGTGTGTCACTTTCTGTTCTATAGCATTTCCTTCTGAACTTACAGAGTAGATTTAGGAGCAATCTGGGGCCCAGAGTTGCCTTGGGTGCTGGTGAGGCTGAATTAGAGAGGGTGGCTGCCTCTTCCTCCCCCGCCTGCTCTGCATCAACCCTCCAGCCCTGGGCAGAGTGGCCAGACAGTTTGCAGACTGCCCCTGTCCCAGAACCAAGAAAACTCACTGCAAGGAGGAAGAAATGGAAGGAGAACGTGTGAAGTGGCGGCCGCCCCAGTCACAGCTCTGGGAGGAGTCCGTTTCCGTGCCGGGCAGTTAGAGGAGGAAGACCCTTCACAGGAGGCAGGGAGGCAGCAGCTGAGAACAGAAAGGACTCTGGAGGGGGCAATGGCCAAGGCCAAGGAGGAGGGATAGCTGGCAGCACCTCCTCGTGCTCCCGAGAGAGGGCGGGTGCGGCAGGAGCCCCGCGAGCTTGGGGCCAGCCTGAGTGCAGGCGGGTACAGGTGCCACCGGCCAGAGCAGGGGCAGCGGCGGGGTGACATGAGCCGGAAGCCACGCGGAGTGGGCTGAGCAATGAGGAGGCACGAAATCGGCAGCAGGTCACTGACAGCTTTTTGGCGTGTTTGCTTGGATGGAGAAGAGCGAGAGACCGTGATGCTCAGTGAGCCAGTGAGAGTTCCGGCCGGTCTTCTTTCCAGTCGTGGAGGCTTGGCGTGTTTGAGAGCTGCCACGGAGGAGCTGCCTGAGAGAGGCCGACCCAGGAGAGGAGGGGTGATGGGGTGGGGGTCCCGAGGAGGCCAGAATTGTGGGCATTGGCATTCCGTGGAGAGAGGCACGTCTCTGAGGTTAAAATTTTGATGGAAGGGAAGCAGAGTGGGGCAGCTTCAGATGTGGGCGAGTTTGGTGTGTGTCACCAGGCCAAGGAGGGAGTCCCCTTCTGAGAGCTGTTCTCTGTTATATGCAAGGTGAGCGCAGCTGCTTAGAGATGGGGGGAGAGACGGTTCAAGGTGGGATTTTGCCAGAGGGGTGCAATGAAAAGGCCTAGGGACAAAGGAGTGTAGAGTATTGACAAGAATGTTAATGAACTAATGGCCTGCCAGTGCCAAGATGGATTAAAGAGCAAAGTGAAGAAAGCTGAGGGCTCTTGAACAGGACGAAATAGGAGTCTGTGCTGGCAGAGTTGAAGAAGCATAAGAGTTGAGCATTCACATCACCTTCTTGTTTCCCACCCTGGTGTCAGGATGCGCGCGTGTGTGTGTGTGTGTGTGTGGTGGGCGGGGGAGGTTGAATGAGTGATTCTGGAAGTGGGCAGTGGTAAGGTTGCCACTGTGGCCTGGATTGGGGTCTGGAGTGGAACAGAGTAGAAGAGTATGTCTTTGGAGATGAGAATGTGGAGAAACTGAAAGCCCTGTTGTGAGACAGGCCCCCAAGTGTTCATCTGCTCAGGACAGTGGCAGTGGTGGTGTTCAGTGGACCGAAGACCCTAGGCCATGACCACCACCCGTGATGAAGGAGGGCCAGCAGCTGGGGCATCGGGTGTGAGCGGTGAAGCTGGGGAAAAACGGCAGCAGCTCCAGCGCCACCCCAGCTGTGCCCTGTGGTCTCCTGGGGGCTTCTGGGAAACGCCAAGGCCTCTCATTCTTAGAGAATGAGGCCAGGTGTGTTTTGAGCCTTGGCATTTTTTATAAACTCACTAGGTGATTCCAGGGTGTAGCCTAGGTCAAGAATCCTTAATAATGATCTAGGCAGATAATCTGAGAAGATAACTGAGTCCCCTGGACCTGGATCTGTTGACTGATTAAACCCCAGGTCTGCTGAGGCAATCTGCAGTTCTGAATCTGAATCCATAACCACAATGAGTGGAGTCAGAGTCCACCCACCAGCCTCCTGTCCTGTGTCTGGGTGGGCGTCGGCACCAAAGATACACTGGCATTGGACTGGCTCGCCGAGTGCTGCCCCCATGCTCTGCCTTTGAGGGACCAATGCCCCTGAGCTTGACCATGGTGCTGGCTGGAAGTCAGCTAAAGGGGAAAACGGCCAGAACGGTGGGCAGTGGTTTGCCTGCCCGTGCCTAAGCAGTGTGTGTCCTGGAGCTCTGCCTGCTTTCACTCCAGGCATGACTCACGTCACAGACTTGCCCCCTGACCAAGGCCTGCAGGTCTCAGTCACCAAATGCCTATTTCTTCACATGCTATTTGGTCCCCAAATGATAACCTGTGTCTCTTTCACAGGGTTTCCCTCCCTGTGCAGTGAATCAGTTAAACCCTTTATCTCCTTGAGAATCTGAAAAAAAAAATTATGAAGTAGACATCCAGTCAGACGTGAAAGCACCAGCCGTTTTTTCCTCACTGATGGACTAGAGGAATGCTGCTTGCCTTTGGACAGAGAAGGCCTTCTGTCACCTCCTGTGTCCAGTCCCTGGGACACACCCTTGGGGCGAGTCGCGTGCAGAGCAGCTCTGTGGAGGGTCACTGCAGTCTCACCAGCCCCTGCTCCCTGAGAACACCAACCCTTAATCCATAACCTGTGCTAGTGGGTGTCAGCAGGCTGGTCTCTTCTCTTGGAGGAGTGATGGTGTCCATGGGTGTTTCCGGTTATGGCCTAGCAGAGCAGGAGAGAACAGGTTCTGCTGCAGCTGGTCCATAGTGTTGGTCTGGGGTCCCCAAGAACTTGCAGCAAACCCATTCACTGTACTTCAGTTTTGCAGAAAAACGGATCTTTCTCTGATGCTCTCACTTGCCAGTCTGAAGCCAGATGGACAGGGTGTGACTCGGGCCATCTCTGAGTCCTGAAGAGTGCGTTCTTATTTCCCCCAGGTTGCTGACATGGAATCTGGCAAGCAGATTCAGCTGATCAACCGCAAGTCTCTGCGAGCTCTCACTGCCCAGCTGCTAGTGTTGTTGATGTCTTGGGAGGGAACCACCTATCTTTCTGTCGATGAGCTCAAGAGACACTATGAAAGCACCCACAGCACTCCTCTCAACCCCTGTGAATATGGGTTCATGACCTTGACCGAACTTCTGAAGAGTCTGCCTTACTTAGTTGAGGTATGAATGGTAATGATTCTGGAACTACCATAATGAAAATCACTCTATCGGGTATTTCTCAATCACAGAATGGTCCAGATCAGACTGATGGGTGGTTTTATAGATGAGCAGAGGCCTTGGCAGGTGCAGGCATCCTGCCCAAGCAAGTGACAAGCCGGGACAAGAGCCCCGGCCTCTGGATCCTTGGACTGAGGTGCCTTTTTCCTGTGCTGGGCTGGATGCTGCTGCTGTCACCTCTTTCTGAATTAGATGGCTTATGTGATAGCTTCAGGTCACTTCCCAGTCAGAGGCAGGTCAGAAAGGAAGGTTGACTGGATGGTCACCAGGTGGTCACTTACTTCCTAGGAGAAATAAGTAAGATCCCAGTAAAAAGATCAAATTGACTCCAGATTTTTAAGAAGTTAAAACTTAGACCAATTAACACGAATTTTCGAGACTGAAGATCACTGAAATTTTACTACTGACAAAAGGCACCAGGGGGACTTCCCTGGCAGTCCAATGGTTAGGGCTTTGAGCTTCCACTGTAGGGGGTGTGCTCAGGAAAAGTATGATCCTTGCATGCCCTGAGGTATGGCAAAAAAAAAACCCCAAAACCCCAAAGGCACCAGAACTAGATGGGTTAAGAACTGAGTTTCAGCTCACCTAAAGAACAAATAACTCCAACTTTTTAAAAACCTCTTCTAGGTCACCTGGGAAAAAAAAAAAAAAAGGAAGCACACCACTTCTTTTATGAACCTAAAGTAACTTTAATACCAGAAACCTAATATAGTCCCCCCAAAGAAATTGTTTCTAACTAGGATATTAACTAAATCAGCGATGTAAGAAAATGATTGTTGCCATATGACCACGCGATTGATAATTAAATAATTTAAAAGCTCTCTCCTTGGGCAAACATTAATCAAGCTCCCTTAACCACCTTCTAGACCATACCTGGTGAGCCTGCTCGCCCAGTTTGGAGAGAACTTACCGCCATTGTTATTTGATCATCCTAGCCTGCCTTCTGCAAGATTTCTGTTAGGTCTGTTTGACAAGAATTCCCCCTGCTCTGGGTGTCCCTCTCAGCCCCCATGGCTATAAATCCACACTCTTGTGAATTTCCTATATGGAAAGGACACCTAGGGCTTCCCAGGTGGCGCTTGCGGTAAAGAATCAGCCTGTTAGTTCAGGAAAGGCAAGAGAGGTGGTTCAATTCCTGGGTCAGGAAGCTCCCCTAGAGTAGGAAATGGCAACCCGCTCTTGCCTGCAGAGTTCCGTGGACAGAGGAGCCTGGCGGGCTACAGTCCAAGGGGTCACGAAAGGGTTGGACACACATCAAAACAAGTGTGAACTAATGTATGAACACTAGTTACATGACATTCCAGGACAAAAGGCTTTCCCTGGCCAGCTAAGGCTGGGAAAGATCCCTTCTCTCAGAGATACCAGGGAGGGCAAGTTCAAGACTGAAAGTCTTATGTAAAGAGGTTCATTTACTTTCTTGAGGACAGAAGAGTTTTGTGCTTTTGTTGTTTAAAGGACACTGAAGTCGTCGCCCCGCATCCCAGGGTCCCTGGGGAGATGAGGGTGGGTGGCCTCAGTCCCCACTGTCTGCTGCCGCTCTGTTTGCCTGCGGGTCCGCTCTCCCTCTTCACTGCCTCCTTTCATTGAGTTTACCAGTTTCCATGCTTTCTGACATACCATTTCTTCAGACGTCTGCTGCCGGAGACCTGCAGACAGAATTAGAGTTTGCTCAAGGCTATAGTCCTCTCTTGGAGGAGATGCTTGAATCAGGCTCCCCTCCTCCCTGGCCTGTGACCCATTTTCAAGTTTGACTTGGCATCTCTCCTCACTCTCAGAGACCCTCTCTCCCAGGAGGCAGGACCTGTCACTCTGGAAGTTTCTAATACTGCTGTTTTCTCCTGGACCAGGTTTTTACTAATGACAAGACAGAGGAGTGCGTGAAGCTCACAAGTCTCTATTTGTTTGCCAAGAACGTTCGGTCTTTGCTTCATACTTACCACTACCAGCAGCTTTTCCTTCATGAATTTTCCATGGCCTATACCAAGTATGTCGGAGAAACACTGCAGCCCAAGACATACGGCTTCGGTAGTGTGGAGGAGCTGTTGGGAGCCATCCCGCAGGTGGGAGTTTTCTGAGTTTCTTGAAGGGTGTCCTCTCTTGGACAGAATGAAAAGGCAGGCATTTTGAACTAACATACATACTGTTGGCCGAAAAAAAAAAAAAAATGATTTTAGTGTTTCTTCTTCATTCTGCAAACCTTTGTTAAAATCATCAGAGGAGGACCAGGCATGGGCTCACCCCCAGGCCCAGGGATCCCAGAGCAGAGTCCTCACGATGTGCAGAAGCTGATTAACCACGCGATGAAGAGGGGAGGGGGCGGGCATTGTGCACAGGTGCAGAGCAGTGAGAAGTTGGGGGGGAGCAGCGGGTGCCTGCCTCAGTTATGGAGGCGGGGGACTCCGTGGGGAGAGGGCAGGAGCCTGGGGTTGCCATCCGTGGAGGAGTGGAGAGAACCAGGAGGGGAGGAGGAGCCTGACATTTGAAGTGGGAGAGGACACGAGGCTGGGACAGCTGGAGAGCCGAGGTGAGGGACTTGGTGACAGAAGCCCGTGAGGGGAAGCGCTGGGAACCACGGGCCACTGCCGCCCCTTTCTTGGCAGAGGCGGGGGCAGCGTGATTAGGTAGGGGTCTTTGTTTTAGGTTTAGTGAGCTTTAGCTCGAGGGGCATGGGGGAGCCATTCATTCTTTTTAATGTAAACGTAGTATCTGGAGAAGCTGGTAAGAGCTCCCTTGTGAGAACCAACTTCATTTATATACCAGAGCTGGTATTTGGGAGGTGATGTCTTTAGAGCCATAAGGAGTGAAACTGAATCTCATGATTTCTACGACTACACAGCTTTTATAAGGGGCGTGTGTTTCCATCTTCTGTTGCTTTAAAACAAAGTGCTGAAAAATTTTTTGTGGCATTACTTTTTAAATCCTAGTATGTTTAAGTATGTTACCAAACATATAACTTTAGGGTTTATTTCCCCTCCTTTTCCACTTCATAACCAATAGTATGTCTTGTGTGCAGGTCGTCTGGATAAAAGGACATGGTCATAAGAGAATTGTAGTGTTAAAAAATGACATGAAAAGTAAGTACGCCCCATCCCTGCCCCCTTCACAAGCCCTGGGTCTCTCACCTGCTCCCCCTCTGATGGGTGTTTTCTGTCCTCCAGGTCGCGTGAGTTCACTCGGTCTTCCCCCTGCCAGTCACGAGACCCAGCCCTCAGCTCCCGAGCGCATCCTGGAGGTGCCCGAGTCTCCCCCGGCCTCGGAACTCAGACTCGGAGTGGGTGGCGATGGTGAGAGAGGGAAAACCAAAGCTGGTGATGTTTCCAGGACAGGGCTTGGGGTGGAGTCAGAGTGGGTCAGGGGAAAGGATGACACGCAGGACCATCTTCATTCTTTAAAGGGAAGCGTTGGTATATTTCCCAAAGGAGCCTGGTGTTTGGTTAATAACAGAGAAAACTGGCCTGCATTTGATGGCCGACCAGTTAAGTCTCTTGAAGGCTGTTGGTAGCCCCTGTCACAACAGTATGGCAGACGTGTTCAGATGTTAAAGCGACTCTGACGCTTGTTAAAATATTTGAAGACAGTTGCAGTGGGATCAGCTCTGCTGCCCTCGGAAAGGGAGATGGAGCTTAGCTCTTCAGGCAAGGACCAGTGACGCTTACAGTCAAGGAGCAGAGCCAGGGCGTCGGTGACCGGGAAACTCCCAAGAGAGGATGTCAGGCTCGGGGGATTCCAGCCGACCTGAGAGGGTTCTTAGACCCCAAAGGTTGGGATTGGGTGGAATGAGGAGCTTGATGAGATATCAAGGACGAGGGGATTTCTCTAAACTGACTTCCCAAGATTCTTGCCAAGAGTGGCCAGGGCAAGGACACAGAAGGCTAAGGTCAGGGGCTGGCGGGGAAGGGGGCTGTGGAACCTGACCCCTGACTGAAGTTGTGTCGGGGAGTCTGGGTCGTAGGACTTCCCTGGGAAAGAGTTGACAGGACTAGTGTTACTGAGGAATATCCTTGAGGCACCCTGACTTTATGTGGCACTTTCTGTGTACGAGGTGGGGATCAGCTCCCTTGACTTGTGCGCCCATTGCCACTTTATCTTGGGGCTCTGCGAGTCGCTTTAAATAGTTAGAGGCTCTGCTGTGCCCTGTGTTGATCGGGTGATCAGCCCTGGAGTGGTTTACAGTTCCACAAAGCACCTGGATGAGGCGCGTCCTCTCAGGCTGTCAGCACAGCCTTCAGCGGTCACCTGCATCCTAACCGAGAACTGAAATTCCAGAAGTAGCTGCTTACCTGAGAGTGCGCAGGGAGGCAGCGACAGAACTGGGACCCGAGTCCTCTAATTCTGAATGTTTGCGCCTTTCAGGTGCTTACTATGGGCTTTTTAATTGTCCTTTGCTGTTCATAAGAACACAAATCGGGCGGTCCTGGCTGCGGCATTTCACTTACCAAAGAGAGGACTCAGACCTTTCTGTTAATGGGTTTTTTTTTTTTAACTTGCGTTCTTGAGTACTTCCTGACCTCAGGGAGTCAGGGAGAAGGCGAGCCTCAGGCCTGGGCCAGCCGCCTCATCCTGAGCAGCCCCCTCCCGCCCCGCCCGCCTTCCCCCAGGGCCCCATCCTGCGGAGCAGGAGCTCCTGCGGCTGGCCAACGACTCCCCGGTGGACCTCCTGTGCGCGCCCGTCCCCTCCTGCCTGCCGTCCCCGCAGCTGAGGCCGGATCCCGTGGTCCTCCAGGCTGCCGATCTCATCTGGTTTGAGGAGCACCCTCAGGAGCCTTCAGGTAGGAGACTCTGTGTCACTGCGGGGCGGGTTCTCTGTGGCTTTAGTCAAGCAGCAAACACTTCACGGCAAGATGTTAACTGTGTGATGCAAGTAGGGAGTGACTCTACGTTTTCAGGCACAAAATACCTGTGAGGATTATTCCAGACCCTTGTCCTGTCAGCTTTCCTGCGGGGCTGGGCTCACAGCCTGAGGTGCTGGCGAAGCAGCAGGCCAGGGCCCGACAGTGGTCTTGAGGGCACTGCAGCCTGGCTGGAGGGGGCACCCACGGAGCAGCACGCGGGGGCCTCCCGGGCTGTGCTCCCCACTTTGTAAAGCACAGCAGCTCCAGGGGCAACCCCCGCCCGTCACCAGACACGAGCTGACGGTCTCAGGGTCCTGGGGCTCCAGGGGGCTGTGAGCAGGGGAGGGAGGGGGCATCTGCGGCTTGAAGCCCAGCTTGTGCCACAGCCAGAGGTGGCCCGGGCCCCAGGCTGGCCGGCCAGGAAGGGGCAGAGCCAGGACTGGAGCCCCGGTCTCTCGTCTTCGTGCCGTATTGCCGGCCCCCGAGAGGCTGGCCTGCCTGCCGTGTCCAAGGAGGGCCTTCCCCCAGCGTCTCCTCTGTCATGATGGGTCCTTCCCTGCTCTGCTGACGCTGCTGACCACAGGCCTCAATCTTCTTACCAGCCTCTGGCCCCGTCTCCCAGAGAAAGAACCTGAAAGAGGCTGTTTGTCTGGAAGATGGGTAGGGAGACGTGAACCTCCCTGGCTGCTGGGTGGACCTGGGCTGTGGCGACGGCAGGGGTGGTGTCCCTGCAAGCGTAGACTTGATAGGAAATTGATGGTAGCTCTTCCGTGGGTGTAACCTCGGTGTGTATAGCGTACTGAGTTCAGCCATCCCTGTGTGATGGGGAGAGAAATAATCTTGAGTGGTGTTGGCAGGTCTGTCCATCATTTCTCCCCGAGAGTGTCAGCCTGAGAGCTGAGCTGAGGCTCTGCGTCCCTGCCGTCACTCTGGGCCTCTGTGAACCTTCGGTGTGGAAGCCCCTTGCACACGCAGTGGGAGCCCGAGGTGCAGGACACATCCCTTCCAAGTGACGTGGCTCTGGCCACACAGCGGGCTAATCATCGGTACTTGCAGCTCAGCCAGAGAAAGACAGTCTGTGGGCGTTGCAGGAAAACCGGGCTGCTTCTCTTCCTGGAATTTAAAAAATACATGTTTGTGTATTTATTTGGCTCTGTCGGGTCTTAGTTGTGGCACGCGGGATCGTCACTGCATCGTGCAGGACCCTCCGTTGTGGCGCCCGGACTCCAGTTGTGGTGCACAGGCTCGGGAGCCCCATGGCCTGTGAGATCCCAGTTCCCCGAGCAGGGGTCAGACCTGCGTCCCCTGCAGTGCCAGGGGGATTCTCAACCACTGGGCCCCCAGGGAAGTCCCTCTTCCTGGCTTTCTGAGGGTACTTCTGACTGTGTGGTTCTCGCCTTATCTCTGCCTGCCCGTGCGCCTCCCTCCCCCACCTTAGATCCCTTGAGAGCAGGAGGATATATCAGGGCCCTTTTGGTCTGAAAGTCTTTAGGTCACATGTGGCTTTCTGGGTCCTCCACTACCTGACAGAGAATGAATGGGCAGAGAAAGCAGAAAAAAGTATTTTTAAACTGCGGACTGCCCATTGACTTGTAGCCCAAAATGACAGTCTCTGAAGTTTTGTTATTCAAGGAAAAGCAGAGACGCAGTTTTTAAATGCTTGACTTAAGTGATACCTGGTATTGGCCTCAGAGCTAAAGTGTGAATTAGAGGATCGGGGATTAATTTTTGAGAAACGAGAGGAACTGAAAATCAGCACTGCCGCCAGGTCCTAGAACTGAATGTGTTTTGCTTTCCTGTGTTTACAGAAATTATGATTTTAAACCAAGAAGAGAAAATTGAAATTCCAGTACCAGTAAAGAACGAAAACCTGCCCCCTGATCCGAGCTCACCCGGTGTGTTGGCAGCTGTCCCAGCGCCTCCCAGCCCCTCCTCGGAAACCCCAGAGTCGCTGCTCAGCAAGGACCCCATGGAAAGCCCAGCCAAAAAGCAACCCAAAAATAGAGTAAAATTGGCAGCCAACTTTTCCTTTGCACCTATAACCAAGCTTTGAGTCTCGTTTTGAACATAGAATTAGGATGGGAAAACACTGTCTGATTCTGCACACAAAAGCAGGTTCAAAAAACACAACCTTTTCTGTTTTCCCCCTAGAAGCCACTTACTTCATCTTTAGACATGTTCTGTACGTTTTGTTTCTTTTACATTGAATGCGGCTTTAAGCTGAAGTTTTTCTTTCTTTTCTTTTTCTCCCCCACTTGTTTGGGAAAAAAAAAATATCCTGGCATTTGTTAAAGAATCCTTAATATATTTTAACAAATTTTTCTTAATTATTACAAAGTATAATGAATGGTGTTCCGTAAGAAGACAGCAGGGAGAACTCAGCTCGAAGGAAGTGGTCTTACTTCCATCAAGCCACACCAGTGGTAAAATCTTACATGTAGTGTAACGTAGTCTCTAAGCCTGTGTTTACTGATGTGTTCAGACAGTATTAGTCAAATGCATGAGAAGATGAAGCAAAAGTCTGTTTGGTGATCCTACGCGATCACTCACTGAAGAGGGTGGGCAAGGCAGGAGGAGTGTATGTCCTGGTTGGATGCGAAGGCTCCTGGCTTCCATGTGACTTGTAAGTGTGCCTTGTTTTTTTATTTAGCTATGTCTGTAGTTGACAAATGTGGCTTCATCTCAAATTTTTTAAAATGTTTCCACTTTGGGGTTCCATTGAGCTTTCTAGAGAGTCAAGGATGTTTTAAGCTTCCCTTTTATGTTAAGTTCCAGTTTGACATGGATTAGGTTAAGGAAAAGAAGATGGTCTTGGTGTCATGAATTTAAAAGTCAGCATTTGAATTCCAACACACATTATTGTGTGTCGAGAGGCAGCATTGGGAAGAGAGTCTGATTTTCTAGAATATGCATCAAATGCATAAATTACAAATCAGAGGCGAGGAGGGAGGTACTTTTGACAGGAACGGTATCGATGCTCTTTCCACTAGGAAGAGGCAGAAATTCTATCTATACATAGGAAGGCCAAGGTTGATCAACTTAACCTTGTATTCGTAATTTTAAAGCTGGTTTTGATAGCTGGGAAGCTTCGTGTGCATGTGACTATGTGTTTGTTAACTCAGTGTCTTTTAATAGCGTCTGCTTTTACTGTTACTTCTCGCTCTTGGAAGCATGTTTGGGTTTGTTTTTTTTTGTGGTGTCTGATGTTGGCATTTATGGAAAGCCAGCCTTTGAGGGAGCACTGCCCTGTGGAGTGACCTTCGCCTTGAGGTGGCTGAGGCATCCGGTGACTGGCGGCCTCTTACGCCTCCTGGAGAAACCTGACATTTACAATGGGTTGTATTTGTTGGGCAAAAAGGCGGATTCATTCATAGAGCAGCAAAAAACCTGTTGGCATAAGGTCTTCCACTAGTTAGATGGTTTCTTTTGGGGAAATGATTCTATTTTGTAACTTCTAGAAAGCCAGAAAATGGGCTCTGATTTCATAGCCAGCATTTTGATAAAATGCCACAAAATAAGGGCTATTGAGAGATTTTTTACAAGTAAGACTTTTTGTTCCCCAAATCTTTTCAATGAAGCCAACGAGTCCCAGTTCTCAGCACACAGCCCCGAACAAGATGGAGCGGGCCTGGGAAAGCCTTGTAGGCATCGTGGCACTCAGTCTTCCTGAAGGCATGTCCTCTATAGACATAGTGTGACAGTCAGTGAAATGCAGAGGTGCACTTTTTTTTAGAAAGCTTTTTAAACATTATGATGAAGGTGGTGTTGAGAACATCAGTGGCCTTATTCTAAGATTTTGTAAGGCTGAATTTGCACATGTGGACTTTAGTTTTGCTTGAAGGTAGAGAAAGTGGACTTAAAAAATGCCCAAGGCACCATTACAAGTCACTTGGAACAGCCTCAAAGAGCAGCTTCTTTGGGCACCAGACAAAGAAGAGACGAGTTGTGCGCTGTTGTGTTGGTGTGGTCGAACCATTCACTGGAGTCGCCAGGAGCCTGGGACGGGTGCGTGACTCTTTAACAGTCGCCGTTTGAAGATGTGCAAAGCTCATGGTGTCCGTAATGTACTCCACAACGGCCAGTCCAGTTGCTATCTATTTTTTTATCTAGAGGCTTAATTGATGTGACAAAATGACGTATGAGAATTAAGACAATGAAATACTTTATTTCTGGGTGGAAAGAATATATCAGATTTATCTGTTTAAAAAAAAAAGTTATCACCAAAACCCCCTTTCCCATCTTGCACTGTTTGTTTTGAATTGATTTGGGGGGAAGAGATGTTTTTCTCAACTGTCTACTTTGTTTGAACACTTCTTTTGTGGTTCAAGTGCTGTTTTGTGTGTTGGGACCAAACAGTTGTCAATAAACTTTAAAAGCAAGCATCACACTTGAGTTCCCCAAGTGAATGTTCTGTTCGTTTGGGGCGGGGAGGGATTGTACCCCACTTCTGTCAGCTTCTCATCCCCTCTGGGAATCTGTGAGGTGGGAAGTAGATGGGTCTGGCATCGTGGAGCCCCTTTGAGTTTGGCATCTGGCCCCAACAGGTGACTGGACTGTTGGCACTTTGTGGTCAGGACCCTCCGGGGTTTCCAGCCTCACTCCAGCTTATAATCATGTGAGGAAAATACAGTAATCACAAAATACCCTCTGGTTATAAAACTTGGGAACTCTCTCCCTGGGAAAGAAATGCATTTTGCAGACATCCTTGGTTTTGGTCACTGCCAGGCTTGCTTTTTGAATAAGCCTATTTAGAAAAGATTTCTTTCACCATTATGAAGCCCTTTTCCTGAGACCACTGTTACTCCCCACCCACCCATCCACCCCCCTTTCAAGATTTTGAAAAGGACGCAGAAGAGACTTGAACTTCTAGATAAATTGATTCTTGATGAAGGGCAATTTTTTTAAAGTTCAACACTAATGGTCTCTTAAAAACCTTTGGCAGTCCTTTCAAAACACCTTTCACTGTAGCCAGTTTTTGCCGGAAAACTTGAGAGGCCACTGTGCCCCTTTAGTCGGGGCAAGGGAATTTGGAACGTCTCGATTGGTGGTTGAAACAGGGCATCACATTCATCTTGGTTGTATTTCCCACCTGGAAATGCAGCCTAGCAGACACAGACAGAGTGAAAGCAGACCCATCCACACGAGAGACAGATGTGACCTTCTAGGACTGACTGCGATGTGCAGCTGACCTGTGTGTTGCCTCTTCCGTGAGGAGCCTCGTGCTTTGAAACTTCGCTTCTCTGGTTTCTAGCTGCTTCATATGGGCAGGGTCCGAGTCATCAGACCATCACAAACATCCCAGCCCCCACCCCCACCCCCCACAGCAGTGACCTGCCATAGCTCCCGTCTACACTGGAGACAGGTCACATAGTGGCTCTGGGACTCGGGAGAAGCAGGAACACGACTCTGCCCTGTAAACCAGCGGTCAGCGGGGTCTCCATCACTGTGTTACTTGACCTCACACCCTCCTGTGTGGCTGTACTTCAGGCTCATACATACAGTCGCTCGCCAGTCTCCCAGCTGCATGTGTGGTTACAGCATCAGCCTGGTCTAACTCACTCTTGGGGGAGAGATGCAGTGGAGACGGAGCCAAGGGGCTTGTTTGGATTAGTACTTGCAAGGCCCAAGTGTGGAGTCTTTCCCAGCAGAGTTCTAGGCAGCCTTGGGGCACAGCTTAGGTGGAAATACGAGGAGACCTGGTTGCCCTTGGGCTTCACTGGTGGCTCAGACAGTAAAGAATCTGCCTGCAATGCAGGAGACCCGGGTTCGGTGCCTGGATTGGGAAGATCCCCCAGAGAAGGGAGTGGCTACCCACTCCAGTATTCTTGCCTGGAGAATCCCAAGGACAGCGGAGCCTGGCTACAGTCCACGGGGTCGCAAAGACTCAGACATGACTGAGCAATCAACACCTCACACTGTGGCTGCCTCTGGGAGGCAGTCGGCAAATCACAGAACTGGTGGGAAAGCAAGCCCCTCAATCTTCAGGCGTGTGGGACAAGATCAGAGGTCGAGGGCCAGACCTTCCCTCAGCGAGATGAAGGGAACGAGCCACAGCTCCTGGGAAGGAAGGCTTTGGAAATGGGGAGTTCAGGGGCCAGAGGAGGAAAGGGGAAGAGACATCTGTAGTTGAGGCTAAGGACCCAGCCACTGGGCCCCTCATTCCATGCTGGTGAACCAGTTAGGGGCGCTGCAGAGGTCAGGGTGGCCCTTCCACCTCTGCTGAAAGTCTTCCTGATGCAGGGGCTGGTGTGAGAGAACTGCCTGCCCCCCGAGCCTCCTTTCTCCCTGCAGACCTTAGTCACGGTGAGTGCAGACAGGCCCACCCACAGGCTGCAAAGGCCCCGCCCTCGGTGTTGGCTGAGTCTGGTGTGTCTGGGCCAGACATGGAATCAAGAAAGACATTTCAGAAAATAAATCTGTGTTCTAAAATAGAACCCTGTTTCACTTTTGTGCATGGGGACACTGATGCTATTTTGCGCATGGATTCTGAGGACTGGCCCCTGCTGACCCTCCCCTTTGCCCTCCTGCCCCAACTGAGGGCCCCAGATTCTGTGGGCTGTCAGCTGGAAGCCACCCCAGAGGCTGGCCACATGGGCCTCCCCAGAATGGCAGCTCAGTTCAAGCCAGCAATGAGAATTTCCAGTTCCCTAAGAGGGAGCCTTGTTATGATGTAATCTAATCAAGGAAATGACTTCCCAGCATCTTCGCCAAATTCCATCAGTCAGAAGCCAGTCGTAGTGCCCATCGATGAATTTACATAGACATCTTGTTTATGTTTGATGAATTTGAGTCAGTGACTGACATCAGAGGTCCAGCTCCCAGTGCGAGAGGAAAGGGGTGCCCTGGCTCAACCTTCCAAGGGTCAACAAACAAGCTTCGAAGCGGCAAGCCTCCGCCCCCACGCTGAGGTTACAAATGGGGAGAGTGAGGCTGGAAAGGGTGAGCCATTGCCCCAGCTACTCCATGGCATAGCTGGGCCGGAGTCCCTGGTCTGCACACCTCCCAGGTCTCGTCTTTACTGAGCCCCACTCCATCCCAGGCACTGCGCCAGGTGTGGGGTCCCTGGTGAGTAAGAGGCAGGCCCAATCATATTTCCCTGCCTCCTTGACAGCAGCGGGACTCTGGGCTCAAACAGGAAGACTCTTCCGGGTGGTGGTTCTCAGATCAGAGAGGGCATTAGAATCACCAGGGAAACATGTTTAAAATGTGGGCTGTCAGCTAAAACTGAGACAGGTCGGGACCTGAGACCACCCTGACCCCCACCAGAGTGCTTGCAAGTGCCCCTGGAAACGGAATGCAAAGAAACTGTAAGGGACTAATACTTTGGCCACCTGATGGGAAGAGTCGACTCATTGGAAAAGACCCTGATGCTGGAAAAGACTGAGAGCGGGAGGAGAAGGG
Organism: Cervus canadensis; assembly: GCF_019320065.1. Lineage (NCBI taxonomy): Eukaryota > Metazoa > Chordata > Mammalia > Artiodactyla > Cervidae > Cervus > Cervus canadensis. The sequence goes on along the minus strand of NC_057417.1, from coordinate 10,105,989 downwards.
GGCAACAGAGGGTGAGATTGTTGGATGGCATCACTGACTTGATGGACATGAGTTTGAGCAAGCTCCGGGAGATGGTGAAGGACAGGGAAGCCTGGCATGCTGCAGTCCATGCGGTCGCAAAGAGTCAGACACGACTTGGCAACTAAACAACAAGCGACAATAAGGGACTAAAAGCAGTCAGGGTAATTATGAACAATAAGGTGTAGAAAGGCCACATGGGCGTCCCTGGTGGCTCAGACCGTAAAGAATCTGCCTGCAGTGTGAGAGACCTGGGTTCGATCCCTGGGTTGGGAAGGTCCCCTGGAGAAGGGAACAGCTTTCCATTCCAGTATTCTTGCCTAGAGAATTCCATGGAAAAAGGAGACTGGCAGGCTACAATCCATGGGGTCGAAAAGAGTCAGATATGACTGAGCGACTTTCATTCACTCACTTATTATTAGTACTTTCCAGGTGGCACTAGTGGTAAAGAACCTGCCTATCAATGAAAGAGATGCAAGAGATGTGGGTTTGATCCCTGGGTTGGGAAGATCCCCTGGAGAAGGAAATGGCAACCCATTCCAGTATTCTTGCCTGGAAAGCCCCATGGACAGAGGAGCCTGATGGGCTACCTACCGCCCATGGGGTCACAAGAGTCAGATACAACTTAGTCACTAAATCACCACTTGGTGGCTCAGTGGTTAGGATTCCAGGTTTTCCCTGCTGTGTCCTGCATTCAATCCTGGTTGGGGAACTGAAATCCCACAAGCTGCAAGTTCAGTTTAGTTCAGTCGCTCAGTCGTGTCTGACTCTTTGCGACCCCATGGACTGCAGCATGGCAGGCCTCCCTGTCCATCTCCAACTCCTGGAGTTTACTCAAACTCATGTCCATTGAGTCAGTGATGCCATCCAACCATATCATCCTCTGTGATCCCCTTCTCCTCCTACCCTCAATCTTTTCCAGCATCAGGGTCCTTTCCAATGAGTCAGTTCTTCGCATCAGGTGGCCAAAGTACTGGAGCTTCAGCTTCAGCATTAGTCCTTCCAATGAATATTCAAGACGGATTTCCTTTAGGATGGACTGGTTGGATCTCCTTGCAGTCCAAGGGACTCTCAAGAGTCTTCTCCAGCACCACAGTTGAAAAGCATCAATTCTTTGGTGCTCAGCTTTCTTTATAGCCAAACTCTCACATCCATACATGACTACTGGAAAAACCATAGCTTTGACTAGACGGACCTTTGTTGGCTGCAAGATACAGCCACAAAAGAAGAAAAGATTTCAAAATAAAAAATTCATCTTAACATGGCTAAACAGGCTCTGGAGCCTTTCTGGGGGTGAGGTCTCCCAGTGGGGCAGTTAACTCAGAGCGGCCTGGCCCAGGGCAATGCTGTGCTTGGAGCCTGAAGCCACGGAAATGCTTTCTTAGGGGTTTCTTCCCTCCAAATGCATAGACTGTGGTTTCTATGAGTAGAGAGTTGCTGTTCTAACCTCAACAAACAAACAGCTGTGGGCAGAGCAAGTCAAGAGCCAGGTAGGGGCACTGAGTCAGACCAAGGGCTCTGAGTTCTGTCCAGGCTTCAGTGAGCTCGCTGATCACCTTAGCAAATCTCTGCCCTGCTCTGAAAGCCTGTTTTTATTTTTTATTTTTTTGGTGGCGGGCGGGGGCGGGGGGGGGCAGGTGGGTGGTGGTGCTTATTGTGTGGTATGTGGGATACAGGATCTTAGTTCCCCAACCAGGGATCAAACCTGCGCCCCATGCAGTGGAAGCTCAGAGTCTTAACCACTGGACTGCCAGGGAAGTCTTATTTCTTCTCTAAAATGCTGCAGACATGTGTTTTTAACTTCCCAGCATCTCTTCTGTCCTCTTCTGACACAACTGGGCTGACATCACTGCCTCCTCTCCAAATCAGCCTTTGGACCCCAGCTCGGCACCCTCTGCTCCAGCAAGTGATTCGGGACTGGCATGTGACCCAGACTCCAGGCTGGCCTTCTTGTTGAAATCGCTGGATTTTTCCTCCAGGAGGCTTGGGGAATGGAATCTGGGAGCTTGATAGCTGGACATAACCAGCATGGAGAAGTAGCAAAACATGGAAAACAGGTCCAGGTGATTTCCTTTGAATCCCTGGACCTGCTAGTACCTTAGATTTTAGGACATCTCAGCTCAGAAGCCAGGAAGCACACTTACGTTTTGCCAGCTTGGCTTCAATTTTGGTCTTCTACAACCAAAAAGAACTGTTAAAAACGAGACAACAGGGACTTCCCTGGTGGTGCAGTGGACAGGAATCCGCCTGCCAATGCAGGGGACTCCGGTTCAAGCCCTGACCCGGGAAGATCCCACATGCCTCGGAGCAACTAAGCCCACGGACCCCAACAACTGAGCCCACGCTCTAAAGGCCCTGAGCCTCAACTACGGAAGCTCATGCGCCTAGAACCGGGGCTCTGCAACAAGAGAAGCCTAAGCACCGCAACTTGAGAGTAGACCCCCCTCGCTGCAACTAGAGAAAGCCTGCATACATCAGCGAAGACCCAGTGTAGCCAAAAGGTAAATTAAAAACAGAAAAACAAGACAAGAGGCCCTAAATGGAAGACTTACGCCAAGCCCAATGTCACCAAAACAAGTCTTGGAATAAAAAACTGGTTATCAGGAATTGTCACCCTGATGCCGAGCAGGGTCCTGTGGGGCTCCTAGGCACAAAGCCGGTGTCCCCCATTTCTTCGATTAT
>NC_057417.1:9963486-10103189 GCF_019320065.1 Cervus canadensis | reverse complement strand
CTGCTGTCACCTCTTTCTGAATTAGATGGCTTATGTGATAGCTTCAGGTCACTTCCCAGTCAGAGGCAGGTCAGAAAGGAAGGTTGACTGGATGGTCACCAGGTGGTCACTTACTTCCTAGGAGAAATAAGTAAGATCCCAGTAAAAAGATCAAATTGACTCCAGATTTTTAAGAAGTTAAAACTTAGACCAATTAACACGAATTTTCGAGACTGAAGATCACTGAAATTTTACTACTGACAAAAGGCACCAGGGGGACTTCCCTGGCAGTCCAATGGTTAGGGCTTTGAGCTTCCACTGTAGGGGGTGTGCTCAGGAAAAGTATGATCCTTGCATGCCCTGAGGTATGGCAAAAAAAAAACCCCAAAACCCCAAAGGCACCAGAACTAGATGGGTTAAGAACTGAGTTTCAGCTCACCTAAAGAACAAATAACTCCAACTTTTTAAAAACCTCTTCTAGGTCACCTGGGAAAAAAAAAAAAAAAGGAAGCACACCACTTCTTTTATGAACCTAAAGTAACTTTAATACCAGAAACCTAATATAGTCCCCCCAAAGAAATTGTTTCTAACTAGGATATTAACTAAATCAGCGATGTAAGAAAATGATTGTTGCCATATGACCACGCGATTGATAATTAAATAATTTAAAAGCTCTCTCCTTGGGCAAACATTAATCAAGCTCCCTTAACCACCTTCTAGACCATACCTGGTGAGCCTGCTCGCCCAGTTTGGAGAGAACTTACCGCCATTGTTATTTGATCATCCTAGCCTGCCTTCTGCAAGATTTCTGTTAGGTCTGTTTGACAAGAATTCCCCCTGCTCTGGGTGTCCCTCTCAGCCCCCATGGCTATAAATCCACACTCTTGTGAATTTCCTATATGGAAAGGACACCTAGGGCTTCCCAGGTGGCGCTTGCGGTAAAGAATCAGCCTGTTAGTTCAGGAAAGGCAAGAGAGGTGGTTCAATTCCTGGGTCAGGAAGCTCCCCTAGAGTAGGAAATGGCAACCCGCTCTTGCCTGCAGAGTTCCGTGGACAGAGGAGCCTGGCGGGCTACAGTCCAAGGGGTCACGAAAGGGTTGGACACACATCAAAACAAGTGTGAACTAATGTATGAACACTAGTTACATGACATTCCAGGACAAAAGGCTTTCCCTGGCCAGCTAAGGCTGGGAAAGATCCCTTCTCTCAGAGATACCAGGGAGGGCAAGTTCAAGACTGAAAGTCTTATGTAAAGAGGTTCATTTACTTTCTTGAGGACAGAAGAGTTTTGTGCTTTTGTTGTTTAAAGGACACTGAAGTCGTCGCCCCGCATCCCAGGGTCCCTGGGGAGATGAGGGTGGGTGGCCTCAGTCCCCACTGTCTGCTGCCGCTCTGTTTGCCTGCGGGTCCGCTCTCCCTCTTCACTGCCTCCTTTCATTGAGTTTACCAGTTTCCATGCTTTCTGACATACCATTTCTTCAGACGTCTGCTGCCGGAGACCTGCAGACAGAATTAGAGTTTGCTCAAGGCTATAGTCCTCTCTTGGAGGAGATGCTTGAATCAGGCTCCCCTCCTCCCTGGCCTGTGACCCATTTTCAAGTTTGACTTGGCATCTCTCCTCACTCTCAGAGACCCTCTCTCCCAGGAGGCAGGACCTGTCACTCTGGAAGTTTCTAATACTGCTGTTTTCTCCTGGACCAGGTTTTTACTAATGACAAGACAGAGGAGTGCGTGAAGCTCACAAGTCTCTATTTGTTTGCCAAGAACGTTCGGTCTTTGCTTCATACTTACCACTACCAGCAGCTTTTCCTTCATGAATTTTCCATGGCCTATACCAAGTATGTCGGAGAAACACTGCAGCCCAAGACATACGGCTTCGGTAGTGTGGAGGAGCTGTTGGGAGCCATCCCGCAGGTGGGAGTTTTCTGAGTTTCTTGAAGGGTGTCCTCTCTTGGACAGAATGAAAAGGCAGGCATTTTGAACTAACATACATACTGTTGGCCGAAAAAAAAAAAAAAATGATTTTAGTGTTTCTTCTTCATTCTGCAAACCTTTGTTAAAATCATCAGAGGAGGACCAGGCATGGGCTCACCCCCAGGCCCAGGGATCCCAGAGCAGAGTCCTCACGATGTGCAGAAGCTGATTAACCACGCGATGAAGAGGGGAGGGGGCGGGCATTGTGCACAGGTGCAGAGCAGTGAGAAGTTGGGGGGGAGCAGCGGGTGCCTGCCTCAGTTATGGAGGCGGGGGACTCCGTGGGGAGAGGGCAGGAGCCTGGGGTTGCCATCCGTGGAGGAGTGGAGAGAACCAGGAGGGGAGGAGGAGCCTGACATTTGAAGTGGGAGAGGACACGAGGCTGGGACAGCTGGAGAGCCGAGGTGAGGGACTTGGTGACAGAAGCCCGTGAGGGGAAGCGCTGGGAACCACGGGCCACTGCCGCCCCTTTCTTGGCAGAGGCGGGGGCAGCGTGATTAGGTAGGGGTCTTTGTTTTAGGTTTAGTGAGCTTTAGCTCGAGGGGCATGGGGGAGCCATTCATTCTTTTTAATGTAAACGTAGTATCTGGAGAAGCTGGTAAGAGCTCCCTTGTGAGAACCAACTTCATTTATATACCAGAGCTGGTATTTGGGAGGTGATGTCTTTAGAGCCATAAGGAGTGAAACTGAATCTCATGATTTCTACGACTACACAGCTTTTATAAGGGGCGTGTGTTTCCATCTTCTGTTGCTTTAAAACAAAGTGCTGAAAAATTTTTTGTGGCATTACTTTTTAAATCCTAGTATGTTTAAGTATGTTACCAAACATATAACTTTAGGGTTTATTTCCCCTCCTTTTCCACTTCATAACCAATAGTATGTCTTGTGTGCAGGTCGTCTGGATAAAAGGACATGGTCATAAGAGAATTGTAGTGTTAAAAAATGACATGAAAAGTAAGTACGCCCCATCCCTGCCCCCTTCACAAGCCCTGGGTCTCTCACCTGCTCCCCCTCTGATGGGTGTTTTCTGTCCTCCAGGTCGCGTGAGTTCACTCGGTCTTCCCCCTGCCAGTCACGAGACCCAGCCCTCAGCTCCCGAGCGCATCCTGGAGGTGCCCGAGTCTCCCCCGGCCTCGGAACTCAGACTCGGAGTGGGTGGCGATGGTGAGAGAGGGAAAACCAAAGCTGGTGATGTTTCCAGGACAGGGCTTGGGGTGGAGTCAGAGTGGGTCAGGGGAAAGGATGACACGCAGGACCATCTTCATTCTTTAAAGGGAAGCGTTGGTATATTTCCCAAAGGAGCCTGGTGTTTGGTTAATAACAGAGAAAACTGGCCTGCATTTGATGGCCGACCAGTTAAGTCTCTTGAAGGCTGTTGGTAGCCCCTGTCACAACAGTATGGCAGACGTGTTCAGATGTTAAAGCGACTCTGACGCTTGTTAAAATATTTGAAGACAGTTGCAGTGGGATCAGCTCTGCTGCCCTCGGAAAGGGAGATGGAGCTTAGCTCTTCAGGCAAGGACCAGTGACGCTTACAGTCAAGGAGCAGAGCCAGGGCGTCGGTGACCGGGAAACTCCCAAGAGAGGATGTCAGGCTCGGGGGATTCCAGCCGACCTGAGAGGGTTCTTAGACCCCAAAGGTTGGGATTGGGTGGAATGAGGAGCTTGATGAGATATCAAGGACGAGGGGATTTCTCTAAACTGACTTCCCAAGATTCTTGCCAAGAGTGGCCAGGGCAAGGACACAGAAGGCTAAGGTCAGGGGCTGGCGGGGAAGGGGGCTGTGGAACCTGACCCCTGACTGAAGTTGTGTCGGGGAGTCTGGGTCGTAGGACTTCCCTGGGAAAGAGTTGACAGGACTAGTGTTACTGAGGAATATCCTTGAGGCACCCTGACTTTATGTGGCACTTTCTGTGTACGAGGTGGGGATCAGCTCCCTTGACTTGTGCGCCCATTGCCACTTTATCTTGGGGCTCTGCGAGTCGCTTTAAATAGTTAGAGGCTCTGCTGTGCCCTGTGTTGATCGGGTGATCAGCCCTGGAGTGGTTTACAGTTCCACAAAGCACCTGGATGAGGCGCGTCCTCTCAGGCTGTCAGCACAGCCTTCAGCGGTCACCTGCATCCTAACCGAGAACTGAAATTCCAGAAGTAGCTGCTTACCTGAGAGTGCGCAGGGAGGCAGCGACAGAACTGGGACCCGAGTCCTCTAATTCTGAATGTTTGCGCCTTTCAGGTGCTTACTATGGGCTTTTTAATTGTCCTTTGCTGTTCATAAGAACACAAATCGGGCGGTCCTGGCTGCGGCATTTCACTTACCAAAGAGAGGACTCAGACCTTTCTGTTAATGGGTTTTTTTTTTTTAACTTGCGTTCTTGAGTACTTCCTGACCTCAGGGAGTCAGGGAGAAGGCGAGCCTCAGGCCTGGGCCGCAGCCGCCTCATCCTGAGCAGCCCCCTCCCGCCCCGCCCGCCTTCCCCCAGGGCCCCATCCTGCGGAGCAGGAGCTCCTGCGGCTGGCCAACGACTCCCCGGTGGACCTCCTGTGCGCGCCCGTCCCCTCCTGCCTGCCGTCCCCGCAGCTGAGGCCGGATCCCGTGGTCCTCCAGGCTGCCGATCTCATCTGGTTTGAGGAGCACCCTCAGGAGCCTTCAGGTAGGAGACTCTGTGTCACTGCGGGGCGGGTTCTCTGTGGCTTTAGTCAAGCAGCAAACACTTCACGGCAAGATGTTAACTGTGTGATGCAAGTAGGGAGTGACTCTACGTTTTCAGGCACAAAATACCTGTGAGGATTATTCCAGACCCTTGTCCTGTCAGCTTTCCTGCGGGGCTGGGCTCACAGCCTGAGGTGCTGGCGAAGCAGCAGGCCAGGGCCCGACAGTGGTCTTGAGGGCACTGCAGCCTGGCTGGAGGGGGCACCCACGGAGCAGCACGCGGGGGCCTCCCGGGCTGTGCTCCCCACTTTGTAAAGCACAGCAGCTCCAGGGGCAACCCCCGCCCGTCACCAGACACGAGCTGACGGTCTCAGGGTCCTGGGGCTCCAGGGGGCTGTGAGCAGGGGAGGGAGGGGGCATCTGCGGCTTGAAGCCCAGCTTGTGCCACAGCCAGAGGTGGCCCGGGCCCCAGGCTGGCCGGCCAGGAAGGGGCAGAGCCAGGACTGGAGCCCCGGTCTCTCGTCTTCGTGCCGTATTGCCGGCCCCCGAGAGGCTGGCCTGCCTGCCGTGTCCAAGGAGGGCCTTCCCCCAGCGTCTCCTCTGTCATGATGGGTCCTTCCCTGCTCTGCTGACGCTGCTGACCACAGGCCTCAATCTTCTTACCAGCCTCTGGCCCCGTCTCCCAGAGAAAGAACCTGAAAGAGGCTGTTTGTCTGGAAGATGGGTAGGGAGACGTGAACCTCCCTGGCTGCTGGGTGGACCTGGGCTGTGGCGACGGCAGGGGTGGTGTCCCTGCAAGCGTAGACTTGATAGGAAATTGATGGTAGCTCTTCCGTGGGTGTAACCTCGGTGTGTATAGCGTACTGAGTTCAGCCATCCCTGTGTGATGGGGAGAGAAATAATCTTGAGTGGTGTTGGCAGGTCTGTCCATCATTTCTCCCCGAGAGTGTCAGCCTGAGAGCTGAGCTGAGGCTCTGCGTCCCTGCCGTCACTCTGGGCCTCTGTGAACCTTCGGTGTGGAAGCCCCTTGCACACGCAGTGGGAGCCCGAGGTGCAGGACACATCCCTTCCAAGTGACGTGGCTCTGGCCACACAGCGGGCTAATCATCGGTACTTGCAGCTCAGCCAGAGAAAGACAGTCTGTGGGCGTTGCAGGAAAACCGGGCTGCTTCTCTTCCTGGAATTTAAAAAATACATGTTTGTGTATTTATTTGGCTCTGTCGGGTCTTAGTTGTGGCACGCGGGATCGTCACTGCATCGTGCAGGACCCTCCGTTGTGGCGCCCGGACTCCAGTTGTGGTGCACAGGCTCGGGAGCCCCATGGCCTGTGAGATCCCAGTTCCCCGAGCAGGGGTCAGACCTGCGTCCCCTGCAGTGCCAGGGGGATTCTCAACCACTGGGCCCCCAGGGAAGTCCCTCTTCCTGGCTTTCTGAGGGTACTTCTGACTGTGTGGTTCTCGCCTTATCTCTGCCTGCCCGTGCGCCTCCCTCCCCCACCTTAGATCCCTTGAGAGCAGGAGGATATATCAGGGCCCTTTTGGTCTGAAAGTCTTTAGGTCACATGTGGCTTTCTGGGTCCTCCACTACCTGACAGAGAATGAATGGGCAGAGAAAGCAGAAAAAAGTATTTTTAAACTGCGGACTGCCCATTGACTTGTAGCCCAAAATGACAGTCTCTGAAGTTTTGTTATTCAAGGAAAAGCAGAGACGCAGTTTTTAAATGCTTGACTTAAGTGATACCTGGTATTGGCCTCAGAGCTAAAGTGTGAATTAGAGGATCGGGGATTAATTTTTGAGAAACGAGAGGAACTGAAAATCAGCACTGCCGCCAGGTCCTAGAACTGAATGTGTTTTGCTTTCCTGTGTTTACAGAAATTATGATTTTAAACCAAGAAGAGAAAATTGAAATTCCAGTACCAGTAAAGAACGAAAACCTGCCCCCTGATCCGAGCTCACCCGGTGTGTTGGCAGCTGTCCCAGCGCCTCCCAGCCCCTCCTCGGAAACCCCAGAGTCGCTGCTCAGCAAGGACCCCATGGAAAGCCCAGCCAAAAAGCAACCCAAAAATAGAGTAAAATTGGCAGCCAACTTTTCCTTTGCACCTATAACCAAGCTTTGAGTCTCGTTTTGAACATAGAATTAGGATGGGAAAACACTGTCTGATTCTGCACACAAAAGCAGGTTCAAAAAACACAACCTTTTCTGTTTTCCCCCTAGAAGCCACTTACTTCATCTTTAGACATGTTCTGTACGTTTTGTTTCTTTTACATTGAATGCGGCTTTAAGCTGAAGTTTTTCTTTCTTTTCTTTTTCTCCCCCACTTGTTTGGGAAAAAAAAAATATCCTGGCATTTGTTAAAGAATCCTTAATATATTTTAACAAATTTTTCTTAATTATTACAAAGTATAATGAATGGTGTTCCGTAAGAAGACAGCAGGGAGAACTCAGCTCGAAGGAAGTGGTCTTACTTCCATCAAGCCACACCAGTGGTAAAATCTTACATGTAGTGTAACGTAGTCTCTAAGCCTGTGTTTACTGATGTGTTCAGACAGTATTAGTCAAATGCATGAGAAGATGAAGCAAAAGTCTGTTTGGTGATCCTACGCGATCACTCACTGAAGAGGGTGGGCAAGGCAGGAGGAGTGTATGTCCTGGTTGGATGCGAAGGCTCCTGGCTTCCATGTGACTTGTAAGTGTGCCTTGTTTTTTTATTTAGCTATGTCTGTAGTTGACAAATGTGGCTTCATCTCAAATTTTTTAAAATGTTTCCACTTTGGGGTTCCATTGAGCTTTCTAGAGAGTCAAGGATGTTTTAAGCTTCCCTTTTATGTTAAGTTCCAGTTTGACATGGATTAGGTTAAGGAAAAGAAGATGGTCTTGGTGTCATGAATTTAAAAGTCAGCATTTGAATTCCAACACACATTATTGTGTGTCGAGAGGCAGCATTGGGAAGAGAGTCTGATTTTCTAGAATATGCATCAAATGCATAAATTACAAATCAGAGGCGAGGAGGGAGGTACTTTTGACAGGAACGGTATCGATGCTCTTTCCACTAGGAAGAGGCAGAAATTCTATCTATACATAGGAAGGCCAAGGTTGATCAACTTAACCTTGTATTCGTAATTTTAAAGCTGGTTTTGATAGCTGGGAAGCTTCGTGTGCATGTGACTATGTGTTTGTTAACTCAGTGTCTTTTAATAGCGTCTGCTTTTACTGTTACTTCTCGCTCTTGGAAGCATGTTTGGGTTTGTTTTTTTTTGTGGTGTCTGATGTTGGCATTTATGGAAAGCCAGCCTTTGAGGGAGCACTGCCCTGTGGAGTGACCTTCGCCTTGAGGTGGCTGAGGCATCCGGTGACTGGCGGCCTCTTACGCCTCCTGGAGAAACCTGACATTTACAATGGGTTGTATTTGTTGGGCAAAAAGGCGGATTCATTCATAGAGCAGCAAAAAACCTGTTGGCATAAGGTCTTCCACTAGTTAGATGGTTTCTTTTGGGGAAATGATTCTATTTTGTAACTTCTAGAAAGCCAGAAAATGGGCTCTGATTTCATAGCCAGCATTTTGATAAAATGCCACAAAATAAGGGCTATTGAGAGATTTTTTACAAGTAAGACTTTTTGTTCCCCAAATCTTTTCAATGAAGCCAACGAGTCCCAGTTCTCAGCACACAGCCCCGAACAAGATGGAGCGGGCCTGGGAAAGCCTTGTAGGCATCGTGGCACTCAGTCTTCCTGAAGGCATGTCCTCTATAGACATAGTGTGACAGTCAGTGAAATGCAGAGGTGCACTTTTTTTTAGAAAGCTTTTTAAACATTATGATGAAGGTGGTGTTGAGAACATCAGTGGCCTTATTCTAAGATTTTGTAAGGCTGAATTTGCACATGTGGACTTTAGTTTTGCTTGAAGGTAGAGAAAGTGGACTTAAAAAATGCCCAAGGCACCATTACAAGTCACTTGGAACAGCCTCAAAGAGCAGCTTCTTTGGGCACCAGACAAAGAAGAGACGAGTTGTGCGCTGTTGTGTTGGTGTGGTCGAACCATTCACTGGAGTCGCCAGGAGCCTGGGACGGGTGCGTGACTCTTTAACAGTCGCCGTTTGAAGATGTGCAAAGCTCATGGTGTCCGTAATGTACTCCACAACGGCCAGTCCAGTTGCTATCTATTTTTTTATCTAGAGGCTTAATTGATGTGACAAAATGACGTATGAGAATTAAGACAATGAAATACTTTATTTCTGGGTGGAAAGAATATATCAGATTTATCTGTTTAAAAAAAAAAGTTATCACCAAAACCCCCTTTCCCATCTTGCACTGTTTGTTTTGAATTGATTTGGGGGGAAGAGATGTTTTTCTCAACTGTCTACTTTGTTTGAACACTTCTTTTGTGGTTCAAGTGCTGTTTTGTGTGTTGGGACCAAACAGTTGTCAATAAACTTTAAAAGCAAGCATCACACTTGAGTTCCCCAAGTGAATGTTCTGTTCGTTTGGGGCGGGGAGGGATTGTACCCCACTTCTGTCAGCTTCTCATCCCCTCTGGGAATCTGTGAGGTGGGAAGTAGATGGGTCTGGCATCGTGGAGCCCCTTTGAGTTTGGCATCTGGCCCCAACAGGTGACTGGACTGTTGGCACTTTGTGGTCAGGACCCTCCGGGGTTTCCAGCCTCACTCCAGCTTATAATCATGTGAGGAAAATACAGTAATCACAAAATACCCTCTGGTTATAAAACTTGGGAACTCTCTCCCTGGGAAAGAAATGCATTTTGCAGACATCCTTGGTTTTGGTCACTGCCAGGCTTGCTTTTTGAATAAGCCTATTTAGAAAAGATTTCTTTCACCATTATGAAGCCCTTTTCCTGAGACCACTGTTACTCCCCACCCACCCATCCACCCCCCTTTCAAGATTTTGAAAAGGACGCAGAAGAGACTTGAACTTCTAGATAAATTGATTCTTGATGAAGGGCAATTTTTTTAAAGTTCAACACTAATGGTCTCTTAAAAACCTTTGGCAGTCCTTTCAAAACACCTTTCACTGTAGCCAGTTTTTGCCGGAAAACTTGAGAGGCCACTGTGCCCCTTTAGTCGGGGCAAGGGAATTTGGAACGTCTCGATTGGTGGTTGAAACAGGGCATCACATTCATCTTGGTTGTATTTCCCACCTGGAAATGCAGCCTAGCAGACACAGACAGAGTGAAAGCAGACCCATCCACACGAGAGACAGATGTGACCTTCTAGGACTGACTGCGATGTGCAGCTGACCTGTGTGTTGCCTCTTCCGTGAGGAGCCTCGTGCTTTGAAACTTCGCTTCTCTGGTTTCTAGCTGCTTCATATGGGCAGGGTCCGAGTCATCAGACCATCACAAACATCCCAGCCCCCACCCCCACCCCCCACAGCAGTGACCTGCCATAGCTCCCGTCTACACTGGAGACAGGTCACATAGTGGCTCTGGGACTCGGGAGAAGCAGGAACACGACTCTGCCCTGTAAACCAGCGGTCAGCGGGGTCTCCATCACTGTGTTACTTGACCTCACACCCTCCTGTGTGGCTGTACTTCAGGCTCATACATACAGTCGCTCGCCAGTCTCCCAGCTGCATGTGTGGTTACAGCATCAGCCTGGTCTAACTCACTCTTGGGGGAGAGATGCAGTGGAGACGGAGCCAAGGGGCTTGTTTGGATTAGTACTTGCAAGGCCCAAGTGTGGAGTCTTTCCCAGCAGAGTTCTAGGCAGCCTTGGGGCACAGCTTAGGTGGAAATACGAGGAGACCTGGTTGCCCTTGGGCTTCACTGGTGGCTCAGACAGTAAAGAATCTGCCTGCAATGCAGGAGACCCGGGTTCGGTGCCTGGATTGGGAAGATCCCCCAGAGAAGGGAGTGGCTACCCACTCCAGTATTCTTGCCTGGAGAATCCCAAGGACAGCGGAGCCTGGCTACAGTCCACGGGGTCGCAAAGACTCAGACATGACTGAGCAATCAACACCTCACACTGTGGCTGCCTCTGGGAGGCAGTCGGCAAATCACAGAACTGGTGGGAAAGCAAGCCCCTCAATCTTCAGGCGTGTGGGACAAGATCAGAGGTCGAGGGCCAGACCTTCCCTCAGCGAGATGAAGGGAACGAGCCACAGCTCCTGGGAAGGAAGGCTTTGGAAATGGGGAGTTCAGGGGCCAGAGGAGGAAAGGGGAAGAGACATCTGTAGTTGAGGCTAAGGACCCAGCCACTGGGCCCCTCATTCCATGCTGGTGAACCAGTTAGGGGCGCTGCAGAGGTCAGGGTGGCCCTTCCACCTCTGCTGAAAGTCTTCCTGATGCAGGGGCTGGTGTGAGAGAACTGCCTGCCCCCCGAGCCTCCTTTCTCCCTGCAGACCTTAGTCACGGTGAGTGCAGACAGGCCCACCCACAGGCTGCAAAGGCCCCGCCCTCGGTGTTGGCTGAGTCTGGTGTGTCTGGGCCAGACATGGAATCAAGAAAGACATTTCAGAAAATAAATCTGTGTTCTAAAATAGAACCCTGTTTCACTTTTGTGCATGGGGACACTGATGCTATTTTGCGCATGGATTCTGAGGACTGGCCCCTGCTGACCCTCCCCTTTGCCCTCCTGCCCCAACTGAGGGCCCCAGATTCTGTGGGCTGTCAGCTGGAAGCCACCCCAGAGGCTGGCCACATGGGCCTCCCCAGAATGGCAGCTCAGTTCAAGCCAGCAATGAGAATTTCCAGTTCCCTAAGAGGGAGCCTTGTTATGATGTAATCTAATCAAGGAAATGACTTCCCAGCATCTTCGCCAAATTCCATCAGTCAGAAGCCAGTCGTAGTGCCCATCGATGAATTTACATAGACATCTTGTTTATGTTTGATGAATTTGAGTCAGTGACTGACATCAGAGGTCCAGCTCCCAGTGCGAGAGGAAAGGGGTGCCCTGGCTCAACCTTCCAAGGGTCAACAAACAAGCTTCGAAGCGGCAAGCCTCCGCCCCCACGCTGAGGTTACAAATGGGGAGAGTGAGGCTGGAAAGGGTGAGCCATTGCCCCAGCTACTCCATGGCATAGCTGGGCCGGAGTCCCTGGTCTGCACACCTCCCAGGTCTCGTCTTTACTGAGCCCCACTCCATCCCAGGCACTGCGCCAGGTGTGGGGTCCCTGGTGAGTAAGAGGCAGGCCCAATCATATTTCCCTGCCTCCTTGACAGCAGCGGGACTCTGGGCTCAAACAGGAAGACTCTTCCGGGTGGTGGTTCTCAGATCAGAGAGGGCATTAGAATCACCAGGGAAACATGTTTAAAATGTGGGCTGTCAGCTAAAACTGAGACAGGTCGGGACCTGAGACCACCCTGACCCCCACCAGAGTGCTTGCAAGTGCCCCTGGAAACGGAATGCAAAGAAACTGTAAGGGACTAATACTTTGGCCACCTGATGGGAAGAGTCGACTCATTGGAAAAGACCCTGATGCTGGAAAAGACTGAGAGCGGGAGGAGAAGGGGGCAACAGAGGGTGAGATTGTTGGATGGCATCACTGACTTGATGGACATGAGTTTGAGCAAGCTCCGGGAGATGGTGAAGGACAGGGAAGCCTGGCATGCTGCAGTCCATGCGGTCGCAAAGAGTCAGACACGACTTGGCAACTAAACAACAAGCGACAATAAGGGACTAAAAGCAGTCAGGGTAATTATGAACAATAAGGTGTAGAAAGGCCACATGGGCGTCCCTGGTGGCTCAGACCGTAAAGAATCTGCCTGCAGTGTGAGAGACCTGGGTTCGATCCCTGGGTTGGGAAGGTCCCCTGGAGAAGGGAACAGCTTTCCATTCCAGTATTCTTGCCTAGAGAATTCCATGGAAAAAGGAGACTGGCAGGCTACAATCCATGGGGTCGAAAAGAGTCAGATATGACTGAGCGACTTTCATTCACTCACTTATTATTAGTACTTTCCAGGTGGCACTAGTGGTAAAGAACCTGCCTATCAATGAAAGAGATGCAAGAGATGTGGGTTTGATCCCTGGGTTGGGAAGATCCCCTGGAGAAGGAAATGGCAACCCATTCCAGTATTCTTGCCTGGAAAGCCCCATGGACAGAGGAGCCTGATGGGCTACCTACCGCCCATGGGGTCACAAGAGTCAGATACAACTTAGTCACTAAATCACCACTTGGTGGCTCAGTGGTTAGGATTCCAGGTTTTCCCTGCTGTGTCCTGCATTCAATCCTGGTTGGGGAACTGAAATCCCACAAGCTGCAAGTTCAGTTTAGTTCAGTCGCTCAGTCGTGTCTGACTCTTTGCGACCCCATGGACTGCAGCATGGCAGGCCTCCCTGTCCATCTCCAACTCCTGGAGTTTACTCAAACTCATGTCCATTGAGTCAGTGATGCCATCCAACCATATCATCCTCTGTGATCCCCTTCTCCTCCTACCCTCAATCTTTTCCAGCATCAGGGTCCTTTCCAATGAGTCAGTTCTTCGCATCAGGTGGCCAAAGTACTGGAGCTTCAGCTTCAGCATTAGTCCTTCCAATGAATATTCAAGACGGATTTCCTTTAGGATGGACTGGTTGGATCTCCTTGCAGTCCAAGGGACTCTCAAGAGTCTTCTCCAGCACCACAGTTGAAAAGCATCAATTCTTTGGTGCTCAGCTTTCTTTATAGCCAAACTCTCACATCCATACATGACTACTGGAAAAACCATAGCTTTGACTAGACGGACCTTTGTTGGCTGCAAGATACAGCCACAAAAGAAGAAAAGATTTCAAAATAAAAAATTCATCTTAACATGGCTAAACAGGCTCTGGAGCCTTTCTGGGGGTGAGGTCTCCCAGTGGGGCAGTTAACTCAGAGCGGCCTGGCCCAGGGCAATGCTGTGCTTGGAGCCTGAAGCCACGGAAATGCTTTCTTAGGGGTTTCTTCCCTCCAAATGCATAGACTGTGGTTTCTATGAGTAGAGAGTTGCTGTTCTAACCTCAACAAACAAACAGCTGTGGGCAGAGCAAGTCAAGAGCCAGGTAGGGGCACTGAGTCAGACCAAGGGCTCTGAGTTCTGTCCAGGCTTCAGTGAGCTCGCTGATCACCTTAGCAAATCTCTGCCCTGCTCTGAAAGCCTGTTTTTATTTTTTATTTTTTTGGTGGCGGGCGGGGGCGGGGGGGGGCAGGTGGGTGGTGGTGCTTATTGTGTGGTATGTGGGATACAGGATCTTAGTTCCCCAACCAGGGATCAAACCTGCGCCCCATGCAGTGGAAGCTCAGAGTCTTAACCACTGGACTGCCAGGGAAGTCTTATTTCTTCTCTAAAATGCTGCAGACATGTGTTTTTAACTTCCCAGCATCTCTTCTGTCCTCTTCTGACACAACTGGGCTGACATCACTGCCTCCTCTCCAAATCAGCCTTTGGACCCCAGCTCGGCACCCTCTGCTCCAGCAAGTGATTCGGGACTGGCATGTGACCCAGACTCCAGGCTGGCCTTCTTGTTGAAATCGCTGGATTTTTCCTCCAGGAGGCTTGGGGAATGGAATCTGGGAGCTTGATAGCTGGACATAACCAGCATGGAGAAGTAGCAAAACATGGAAAACAGGTCCAGGTGATTTCCTTTGAATCCCTGGACCTGCTAGTACCTTAGATTTTAGGACATCTCAGCTCAGAAGCCAGGAAGCACACTTACGTTTTGCCAGCTTGGCTTCAATTTTGGTCTTCTACAACCAAAAAGAACTGTTAAAAACGAGACAACAGGGACTTCCCTGGTGGTGCAGTGGACAGGAATCCGCCTGCCAATGCAGGGGACTCCGGTTCAAGCCCTGACCCGGGAAGATCCCACATGCCTCGGAGCAACTAAGCCCACGGACCCCAACAACTGAGCCCACGCTCTAAAGGCCCTGAGCCTCAACTACGGAAGCTCATGCGCCTAGAACCGGGGCTCTGCAACAAGAGAAGCCTAAGCACCGCAACTTGAGAGTAGACCCCCCTCGCTGCAACTAGAGAAAGCCTGCATACATCAGCGAAGACCCAGTGTAGCCAAAAGGTAAATTAAAAACAGAAAAACAAGACAAGAGGCCCTAAATGGAAGACTTACGCCAAGCCCAATGTCACCAAAACAAGTCTTGGAATAAAAAACTGGTTATCAGGAATTGTCACCCTGATGCCGAGCAGGGTCCTGTGGGGCTCCTAGGCACAAAGCCGGTGTCCCCCATTTCTTCGATTATAGGAAACAGCTTTCATTCAGCCTCCATGACCTTCCCTGAGTTCTAAATGGCAGATGCGAACAGTTGTTAATCAAGGGAGGAGCGGCCAAGAAGCCACCTGTGGCAGGTTTAAAGCGACCAGAGGTAAGAAGACCTGACCACCTGAGGCTGAGCTGTGCTTAGTCGCTCAGTCGTGTCTGACTCTGCGACCCCATGGGCTGTAGCCCACCAGGCTCCTCTGTCCATGGGATTCTCCAGGCAAGAATACTGGAGGGGGTTGCCATGCCCTCCTCCAGGGGGTCTTCCCAACCCAGGGATCAAATCCAGGTCTCCCACATTGCAGGCAGGTTCTTTATGTCTGAACCAGCAGGGAAGCCCAATCTTGTCAGCAACCCCACCCTTTGAAACTTTGCAGAAGAAAGAAGAATGCCTTGATCCTTACCACATACCTCAGCCTGACTATAACCTCTCGCTGTTCCAAGGGTTGTTGTTCAGTCGCTCAGTTGTGTCTGACTCTTTGTGACCCGATGGACGGCAGCACACCAGGCCTCCCTGTCCTTCACTATCTCCTGGAGTTTGCTCAAACCCATGTCCATTGAGTCAGTGATGCCATCCAACCATCCCATCCTCTGCTGCCCTCTTCTCCTTCTGCCCTCAATCATTCCCAGCATCAGGGTCTTTTCCAATGAGTTGGCTCTTTGCATTAGGTGACCAAAGTATTAGAGCTTAAGCATCAGTCCTTCCAGTAAATATTTAGGATTGATTTCCTTTAGGATTGACTGGTTAGATCTCCTTGCTGTCCAAAGGACTCCCAAGAGTCTTCTCCAGCACCAGAATTTGAAAGGAGGAGACCTGTGCACACATAAATCTTGTCAGCAACCCCACCCTTGAACTATTGCTATAAGACTCCTCCCGGGTTGGGACACACAATTTTGAAAGTCATGAGCCCACTGTGTCTGCCGTTGCCTGGCAAAGCAATAAGGTTATTCTTTTCTACTTCACCCAAACCTCTGGGATTCAATTCAGCATCACTTTCCGGGGCTGATTCCACGTGGAGCTGGCAGAACTAGAGGGAGGGGACAGGTGTGGGGAGGACATGAGGGGGTGTGTAGAGCGAGGAGGGGGCAGTCAGGGTCAGGTGTGAGTGCACGCCTGGGACAGTGCGGACACTGGGGAAGCACGTGGAACCGAGTTCGGTGGACACTTAGGTTACGGCAGCTTTTGTCACCTTGCAGTGTGTCCCTGGCTTTGCTCACCGTCAGCTGCATGAGGGCAGGCCCCAGGTTGGGCTTGCTTCCTACGTGCAGATGTGGGCAACACTCATCCACTTCACTGCATGGTTTGCTCCAACCCCTTCCCATGCACCATCTCGTTTAACCCTCCATGGTTCTCTCCATTTCACAGATTTGGACACTGAGGCCCAGAGAGGTGAAGGAACCACCCCAGCTCACACAGGGAGTGTTGAGTGGGGATCTTAACCCTGGCAGGCTGGAGCCCTCCGCCAGTGTCTAGCTTCTCTTCCCTGTGGTTAATTCTGCTGGGCAGTGGGTTTTGTTCAGATTTAACATCCGATAGGGGGCCTCTTCCACCCTCCTGTTAGACACCAGTCTCCCTCCCTAGAACGTCAGGTACCTGAAGACAGGACTCCCCCTGTTCATCGCTGTGTTCCCTGGTACCTGCCAAGGATTGCATTCACAAGTGGAATTCACAAACGCATGAACAGAAAAGTGACATTTGCTCCTCAAACCAGCTTTCCTGGGTGTCTCACCCCAGCCCCTGGTGCCCACTCAGCGGTCCTGGGTCTCGGCAGGTGGCCTTGGGCATGTTCTAACTGCTTCTTCTCGAGCTGCAGATGAGCTCAGTCATTGAGCCCCTGCAGCCCAGGGCTGTCCAGCCAGCACGGAATGGAAAGGTTCGTAAGGGGCTCAGCGACTGCTGGCATGGCCATGAGTCACCTCTGAGTACAGCTCAACAGGGAACGGAGTGATGGTCATGCTGGGATTAGAAATGAGAAGGAAACATCCCATGCTTGAGTCTCATCCAGCTCTCAGACTCAAGCCCTGGTTCTACACCTATATGCTGTGTGACCTTGGGCTAGTCACTTCCCTTCTCTGAGCCTCAGTTCCCCATCTGCCAAATACAGGTGATGAGCCCTCCGTCTGATGGGAAAGAGTGTAAGGGAGCATTCCCCTGCCTGATGCGTTGGGCTTCCACGCCAGCACCTTGCTAAAATGCTCGCAGCAATCCCATGCTGTTGCAAAGTCCTGTGGGCCCTTTACACAAAGTTCTTAAGGTCTCACAAGCTCTGGGTCAAGCTGGATGCTGTGTCCCATGCCCTCCTGGACACTGCCTAGTGTTTCCAGATGGTCCTACTCCGTTTTTTCCCTTAAATGCTGGTGTGAGCAAGGGTCTGAAGCTGGAGGAGCGATGAGAAGGGAGGTGGGAGAGACACGCAGGGGACGGAGTGAGGCTTTGAAATCCAGGTCCAAGCCCTGAGACTGTGAGGATGGAGGGGAAGGCGCGGGAGGCTTGGAAGCAGCACACCTGGTTAGATTTTCTCTTTGAGATAATTTTGACTTCTGAGAGTGGCACACAGGTAGACCAGGGAAAGACTGGTAGATCTGAGAAGTTCTTGGCACAAGAAGAATGTGTGAAGGTCCAGGAGAGATGCCAACAGAGAGCGTGGCAAGAACCAAAAAATACCAAAGGATCTTTCTGCAGCCCCAGGTCAAAGAGGGACGCCAGCAAGCAGGTGGGATGAGGCCAAGGATGTGGGAAGGGGCCAGATCTGATTGGGCCTTTGAAACCATATGAAAGGACATGGATGTTGTCCTCAAGGCCTTGGAAATGGTTTTAAAGAGGGAAATGACAATTAGGTGTGCGTTATTCAGAAAATCACCTGGCTACTATGTGGAGAACGGCCAGTGATAAGGAGGCTAGTTACGAAACCACTGCAGTTGACCAAGAAAAGCTGAAGTGGCAACACTGGGTGGTGGGAAGATGGGGGTGTGGACAGATTCTAGAGAAGTTTAGGAGGTTGACGTTAAAGACTTGGGGCTTCCCTAGTGGCTCAGACAATCAAGAATCTGCCTGCAGTGCAGGAGATCCGGGTTCGATCCCTGGGTTGGGACGATCCCCTGGAGAAGGAAATAGCAACCCACTCCAGTATTCTTTCCTGAAGAATCCCACGGACAGAGGAGCCTGGTGGGTTACAGTCCCTGGGGTCGCAAAAGAGTCAAAAATGACTTAGCAACTAAACAACAAGCTAAAGACAATTGCATGGATGTGAGGAGGAAGAGAAGAGTCAAGGACAAGTTCTAGGATAATCTTGGCTATTTGGTGGTGCCCTTTTCTGAGACGGAAAAACAGAGGAAGCTGAGGCACTTTAGGATGGGGGTTGGCTGACATTTTCTTAAACGACCAGAGAGCAAATGTTTTAGGATTTGCAGGCCATTTGGTCTCTTGCCACAGTTCAGTTCAGTTCAGTCGCTCAGTCATATCCGATTCTTTGCGACCCCATGGACTGCAGCATGCCAGGCCCCCGTCCATCACCAACTCCCGGAGCTTGCTCACACTCAGGTCCATTGAGTTGGTGATACCATCCAACCATCTCACCCTCTGTCGTCCCCTTCCCCTCCTGCCTTCAATCCCTCCCAGCGTCAGGGTCTTTTCCAATGAGTCAGTTCTTCACATCAGGCAGCCAAAGTATTAGAGCTTCAGCTTCAGTATCAGTCCTTCCAATGAATATTCAGGACTGATTTCCTTTAGGATTGACTGGTTTGATCTCCTTGCAGTCCAAGGGAGTTTCAAGAGTCTTCTCCAACACCACAGTTCAAAAGCATCAATTCTTTGGTGCTCAGCTTTCTTCATGGCTTTCTCTTTTTCTTTCTTTCTTTCATTTCTTTCTCTTTCTTTTCTTCCTCTTTTTAAAGTTCTCTTTTTTTTAAATTTCTTTTTTTCTCTTATTTTTAAAATTTCTTTCTCAAAATAAATAAATAAATAAAATTTATTTCTCTTGCCACAAACACAAAGACTTTACTGCTGCAGCACAAAACAGCCGTAGACGATACACAAAAGCACTTGGTTATGTTCCATTACAACTTAATTTACAAAAACAGTTGGTGGGCTGGTTTTCCACCCCTGTTTAGGACATGTCTTTTTCGGTGTGCCTGCCCCAGATCTGAATGAAGACCCTCAGGAAGAAGGGGTCTGAGTGTAGGAGAAACGTCTAGGTGCATAAGAGAACTTAGGAGTGGTCAGAGTGCCGTCTAAGAGCAGGTGGCTGAGGCTGTGGGTGGGGAGAGAATGCTGAGGGCCAGGCCCTGAGGACAGGAAATGATAAAGGAGACTAGAGAGAGGTGGGAGGTACACCTAGACAGTGGGGTGTGTTGGCAGTCAAGTCAGGCAGACAGCTGGCAGGAGGACTGATGTGCCAGTTGGATTCAGATGAGGGGTGTCAGAATATGCCACTCAAAACACACCCCTTCAGCATAAGGATTATTTCAAGCTAAAGGCTATTGAGAAACAGCAGATACACAAAAAGCTCTAAACACAAGGTAAACATTTTCATTTTAGAAAACAAATCTCCATTTATAAAGTGAAAGTGAAAGTCATTCAGTCATGTCTGACTCTTTGTGACCCCATGGACTATATAGTCCATGGAATTCTCCAGGCCAGAATACTGGAGTGGGTAGCCGTTCCCTTCTCCAGGGGATCTTCCCAACCCAGTGATGGAATCCAGGTCTCCCACATGGCTGGCAGATTCTTTACCAGCTGAGCCACCAGGGAAGCCCTCCATTTATAAGGAAATTCCCATTTGTGAAAGGTATCTTCCTCTTCCAGGCCAAGAAGAGACGGATTTCCAGGGAGAAGGCAGGACTTCAATCTGCATAATAAACAACCCTTGTTTACCATACTTTTCCTGGTCATCTTCCCATAACTTGTCTCCTCTGCCCAGAAGCCCCAAACCCCTTTCCTTTGGTTTTAACCTTGTTGTTGTTGTTCAGTTTCTAAGCCGTGTCCAACTCTTGGCGACTCCATGAACTGCAGTCTGCCAGGCTTCCCTATTTTAGCTTAAGGTTTAAGTTTTAGCCTAAGATGGTACATAAACCCACATTCTAACCACCTGTTGGCACTACTCATTGCTGGGTTATACATGACACACGTGTTAATAAACTTCTCTTGTTTTTCTCTTGTTAATCTCTCTTTGGCCAGTCTCATTGACAGGGTCCCCATTGCAGAACCTAAAAGGGTTAAAGGAATGGGACTTCCCTGATGGTTCAGTGGTTTGGACTCCACTGTCCAGTGCAGGGGCCATGGGTTCGATCCCTGGTTGGAAAATGAGAAACTGCGTGCCTCATGGCACAGTCAAAAGATTAGATAGACAGATAACAGAGAAATAAAAGATTAAAAGTAGATGTTTCTCTCCCCTATGTGCCCAAATGGTTGCATTTCAGCAAGAGGGGTCAGTGACAAGAGTGACAGAAGCCAGATGAGAACAGTTTGAGGAGGGAGCTGGAGATGAGGAAAGCAGAGACAGCAAGATGATGACAGTTCTTAACAAGTCAGGGCTGTGAAGGTGTAGAGAAACGTGTGAACTGCCAGGAAAGATGGAAGAGAGGGTTTTTTGTTTGTTAACGGGAGAGATTTGCTTAAATGCTGATGGGGAGAGAAAGGATGATTGAGGCTACAAGAAGGGATGAGGGGATGAATGACCAGCCAGCCATTAACTGGTCATGGCACCAAGGACCACTTCCTCATCTATAGAGCGGAAGTAATAACAAAAGCAGATAGGGTAGGGGCTCCTTGGAGAAAGAGAACCAGGCATGGCTTTCTTGACATAGGAGGGCTCATTTTGGCTTAAGCCATTTTGTGATCTAAGCCTGGCCACAATGCATACCCGTGAACAGGTCCCAGGAATCAATGCTCTTAAGGGGACAGAAGAAGACAGAACAGAGAAAAGGCAGTCAAACAATGGTGCAGTGATAAAGCAGAATCTTAGTTCCTCCTCAAGGGATGTGCATAATCTGATATGGTCCCTGAGTTCTGCAGGAACTAAGGCCCCCACCCAGGTGGAGGATGGAATTATGAGGTTGATTATAATTTCAGATTTCAGTCAGCTAAGGCTTGGACTCTATTGATCTTGGTCATAATTCTACGGTGAAGTCTTCTAAAACCCCTTCATAAATATGCATGTACCCTTAGCTTTAAACCTCCCCAGTTTTGCTGCTGGGAAGGCACTGCTTTGGGAAATATCCCCAGTGTTCTGTGTTGTTGTTCAGTCAATAAGTTGTGTCTGATTCTTTGTGACCCCATGGACTTCAGCACACCAGGCTTCCCTGTCCTTCACCATCTCCAGGACTTTACTCAAATTCATGTCAGTTGAGTTGGTGATGCCATCCAACCATCTCATCCTCTGTCATCCCTTCTCCTCCTGCCAGTATCAGGGTCTTTTCCAATGAGTCGGCTTCTCACATCAGGTGGTCAAACTACTGGAGCTTCAGCTTTAGCATCAGTCCTTCCAATGAATATTCAAGGTGAATTTCACTTAGAATTGACTGGTTTGATCTCCTTGCGGTCCAAGGGATTCTCAACAGTCTTCTCCAGCATCACAATTTGAAAGCATCAATTCTTCAGCACTCAGCCTTCTTGAAGATCAAATTCTCTTGTCTGCACATAACTGCTGGAAAAAACAAAACCATATCTTTGACTGTATAGACTTTTGTTGGCAAAGGGATGTCTCTGCTTTTTAATACATTGTCTAGGTTTGTCATAGCTTTTCTTCCAATGAGCAAGCATTTTTTAATTTCATGGCTGTAGTCACTGTCAGCAGTGGTTTTGGAGCCCAAGAAAATAAAATCTGTCACTATTTCCACTGTTTCCCCTTCTATTTGCAATGAAGTGATGGGACTGGATGCCATGATTTTAGTTTTTTTAATGCTTTTAAGCCAGCTTTTCCACTCTCTTCTTTCACTCTCATCAAGAGGCTCTTAAGTTCCTCTTCACTTCTGCCATTGAAGTGGTGTCATCTGCATATCTGAGGTCATTGCATATTTCTCCTGGCCATCTTGGTTCCAGCTTGTGATTCATCCAGCCCAGCATTTCACATGATGTACTCTGCATAGGAGTTAAATAAGCAGGGTGACAGTATACAGCCTTGAATTACTCCTTTCCCAGTTCTGAACCAGTCTGTTGCTCCATGTCCAGTTCTAAGTGTTGCTAAGTCTTGACCTGCATACAGGTTTCTCAGGAGACAAGGTAAGGTCTGGTATTCCCATCTCTTTCAGAATTTTCCACAGTTTGTTGTATCCACACAAAGGTTTTAGCATAGTCAATGAAGCAGATGTTTTTCTGGAATTCTCTTGCTTTTTCTATGATCCAATGGATGTTGGCAATTTGATTTCTGGTTCATCTGCCTTTTCTAAATCCAGCTTGTACATCTGGAAGTTCTTGGTTCAGGTACTGCTGAAGCCTAGCTTGAAGGAGTTTGAGCATTACCTTGTTAGCAGGTGAAATGAGCACAACTGTATGGTAGTTTGAGCATTCTTTGGCATTGCCTTTCTTTGGGATTGGAATGAAAAATGACCTTTTCCTTTTCCAGTCCTGTGACCACTGCTGAGTTTTCCAAATTCACTGACATATTGAGTGCAGCATTTAACAGCAGGCAGCCTGTTGCAAGTAATAAATCTTTCCTTCTCCTGATCTTTGGCTTGGTTGTGTCTATTCACTCCACACCCACCAAAAAGAGAACCCAGTTTTCAGATACAGTTAAGTCACCTGCATACAAAAGTTCAAGTTGTGAACTTTCAAAGAACGTGAAAGTGAATGCGGAGCCTACTAATGAAGACCTATGGAATTGGAGGCCCAGAGAAAGGACAGAGAGAGACAAGAGGAAAAGGAAGTAACTGAAGAACCAGAGATTCATGATGCAGGAAATGGCAAGATTTTATTTGTGGTACAGGACCCAAACATAGAATGATAGCCAATTTTGTTAGTTGGGTATGTAGGTTTACTTTGTTGGACTTACAAAAAATTGGACTTATGAGCACGCTCTTGGAACTGAACTTATTTATATGTACCAGTGAAGTACATATGAAGACTTACTTTACCAATAATAGTATCTGCCTCATGGTGTTGATGTGAAAGGCAAGTGAGAAAATATGCACACATGCTCAGTGCACAGCGACAGACTTTCAATAAATGCGTCTCCAGCTATCATTGTCCCCTTTCCCCAATTGACCCCCAAAAGGAGTGAGTCTGGGGTATGGGACCCTGAGATCTGCAAAATTTCCCAGCTTTGCAGGCAGCCCTGGGGATCTGGGAGCATATCGAACAATTACTTTCTTCTGCTCTTCTGTGAAAACCTCAATAAATGATGTGGGTTTTTTTTTTTTTGCTTAAAAAAAAATCAATAGCAATGACAGGAACATAAGTTAGATGTACCCCAGAGCTCAGCGGGTACACTAGGGGCAGGGTTTTTATGAGGGTTTCGATCTTTTTTTGGCTTGTTGGAATGGTGAGTGACTGTTGTCTAATTGGTCTGAGGTCAGGCCTTCCAGACACACATTTTCTACCCAGAAGGGAGAGAGGCAGACCCTTTTCAGCCTGAGTGTTTATTGCAGGAGTGGGAAGCACCTGTGTAGTGGGTTAAATAGTGTCCCCCTGAAACCAAGCAGGACCCTATGCACCTCCTGGGCCTGGAAGCCTTTCTGTCCCATTTCTTGTTTGTAGGGAATAGATCCCAGCTTCCATGACCTTCCTTGAATTCCAAAGGGCAGATTGGAACTGTTGCTAACCAGGGAAAGGGGGGACGCAGAGACAAGAGAAGAGCAGCCCTGAAACAATAACACAGCCTTAGGGGCAGGTCCTGGCTCTGGGGTATACAAGGGGTACACCTAACAGTATCTTTGAGCTCTTTTCAGAACTAAAACTCCAAAATGGAAGATGTTAGCATTCTTCATTCCAGAGAAGACCACCTGAGGCCAGCTCATCAGGAGATTACCTGAGATTAAGAGTGTAGGCCCTACACACACCCTAATCTCATCAGCAGCCCTGTCCTTGAACCAGTGCTATAAAAACAAATTTTTGAGGGCAGGAGCCCACTGTGTCCCCCTTTGCCTGGCAAAGCAATAAAGCTATTCTTTTCTATTGCACCCAAAACTCTGCTCTGAGATTTGATTCAACACCACTGCCCAGAGGCCGAGTTTTCAGCACCACCCCTGCCCCAAATTCATGGCCACTTGCCATCTCAGAATCTGAACTTATTTGGAAACAGGGTCTTATGAGAAGTTGTTAAGGATTGTAATGCGAGCATCCCAGATTTAGTGTCATACAGGCATACGGTTGAGCTATCCACTCTCTGTGCATCTCTAATGTAACTGTGCGCACGCTCACTCAGTCATGTCCGACTCTATGCCACCATGGACTGTGGCCTGCCATGCTCCTCTGTCCATGGGATTCTCCAGGCAAGAATACTGGAGTGGATTGCCACGCCCTTCTCCAGCAGATCTTCCCTACCCAGGGATCGAACCTGTGTCTCTTACGTCTCCTGCACTGGCAGGCAGGTTCTTTAACACTAGCGCCCCCTGGGAAGGTCCCTAAATCCAATGACTGGTGTCCTCACAAGAAGAGAGGACCAGAGACACAGACAGAGGGGGATGTAGAAGAGGTAAAGATTGGAGTGATAAAGTCAAGGATTACCAGGGGCCACGAGGAGCTGGAAGAGGCAAGGAAGCATTCTTCCCAAGAGCCTTGAGAGAGAGCACAGTCCTGAGGACACTGGCTCCTGGCCTCCAGAACTGTGAGACTATCACTTTCTGTTGTCTAAACCCCGCTGGTTGAGGAATACATTATGGCAGCCCTAGGAAGACTTGGTCTTGGTCTAGGGCAGTGTCCCCTGAGGCCAGGTGACGGAAATGGCAGCGACCTGAGGGAGCCTCTTCATCTTCAGAATAGACAGGAAGTGGTGAGCGGGCTGAAGCCTAGACTGAAGAAGCACATCAGTGACAGATTGGGAGGGGCTGGGCACATGCTCCTACCGGGAGGGGCCATCACACTCAAAGACATTTTGTGTCAATTCCAAAGCAGCTGTGACTAGAAAGACCTTCAGCTTTTTTTTTTTCTTTTTTTGATTTACAAATATGTTGAAAAAATGTGACCCATGTAAATTAGAACCTTACTTCTAGGAGTCTGTGCTAAGGAAAAATCAGAAATTCAGATGAAGTTTTACCCAACACCCTCCCCCCCCACCCCACCTCCACCCTCCAGGATGTTTATCCTGACATTACTTATAAAACTGAAAAACTAGAAACAGCTTAAATGTTTAATACGGAGGGTCTGGTTAGATAAACTACAGTATATCCACAAGATGGATTACTAAGCAGCCATTGTAAATATTCATGAAGTGTTTAATGTTTACAAAGAGCTTTTAATGACGTGGCAGAACGATAGTGATCCTATGATAGGTGGAAAAAGAAAACTGTTATAGAATGATACAACAGAATGACAATCATGAAAAAAAAATGCATAAAAAAAGACAGAGAGGACATATGCCAAAATGTCAGAGTAGGTGGAGAAATATTGGGAGTTTAAAAAAACAAAAAAAAAAACACTTTTTTATACGTTTGGTACTTTGTAAATGATTAACTATGTACATGGGTAAGTTACTTCTGTAGTCAAGAATAAAGTAAAAACTTTAAAAATACTGTGTACGTGGTTTCCAGTTTTATTGTCTCCAATGGATGACTGCACATCAGCGAATCTGGAGTTACGCTAACTACTTAGGCCGGTCACGACACACACACACGTACAGAGGTCACATGGGCTGTGCCGGGCTGGCTGTAGCAAATGTACATCAAGTTACACAGGTGGAATTTTTCAGGCTGGTTAAAATACACCACCGAATGATTGGACACGGTTGGGTCAGGCCGCCTCTCCCGCCTGCCACTGATGTTTGCAGAGGTCTGTGTGTTAGGCCGGTGAGTGGCGTCCTGCCGGCACACCATCCAGCCGGCGGGCCCCGGAGGGTGGAGAGTAAGTACGTCTGCTCTGGGTCTGTTCTCATCTTCCCTGGCCTCGGGCTGGAGCTCCCAGCTCTCTGCTACCTCTTCTTCCAAGCACTGGGTGCCCTCCAGCCGGGGGCCCCATCCCCACACACCCGGAACAGACGTGGCCAAGGAAGAACCAAGAGCGGACAGACACAGTCCTGATGCGAGCCGCGCCCAGACACCGGGAGGGGAGGGAGCGGGAGACGTGACGACGACCACACACAAGCTCAGTCTTTCCAGATGGGCCCTCTGCGTCTCCACAGACACGTGGGCTGCGTGGAGCCCTCCAGGGCCCAAACCCCTGGGAGAGGAAAGAGAACGGGGGAGACAGGGCCGTCTGGGGCAGCCCGACAGCAGAGCTAGGAGAGCAGCTAGGGGAAGCGTCCAGCGTGGCGCTGGACTGCTGTAAAGTCACAACTGTACACACCTGGGGATCATGCCCCCTCTCCCAGTTCATTCGCATGGTGGGTGAGATACAGCTAGCTAGAAGTGGAGATAATACTTTTTTCAAGGGAGGACCTTTCCTGGTGGTTGGATAAACAGGGAGACAGACTCCTGGGTTCGGCATGCTCTGGGGAGGGCCATGCGACGGTGAGGGACTCCCTATCGCTACACTCTGTACAGGGTGGCTGGGCTCTTGGCGGCGGTCACGGGCTTGCCTTCAACCCCTTCTGCCTTGGAGAGCTCTTGGGCCCCGGTGAAATGGGGGCTCTGAAGACAAGAGGGTGGGAGGGGGTCCCCGTGGCCCCGGGGGCACCCCGCGTGAGGGCTACATGATGCTGCACTGCGCGGCCCCGCAGCAATCCTTGATGAGCGCCAGCCCCGTCTTGGCCACCGTGGGCTTGCTGGGTGGGGGCTCTGCTTTCTTCTCTGCTCGGGAGCCTGCAGCAAGGTGGGGGGGGGCGGGGCAGGGAGGGGAAACAGGAGAGAAGGAGAGGTGAGGTGAGGAGAGCCCCGACCGTCTGCAGCCGCAGGTCCACCCCAACCCCGGCCAGGCCCCGCCCCAAGGCCACAGAGGTGAAGTCTGGGGAGCTGACATGCATTTTATATGGTCCTGGTGACGGTTCCCACCTCCCTGGAGGTCCAGCGGCTTTCAGGCCTTGGCTTCTAACTACAGCTTTTAGCCCTTGTCCTGTTCTGTTCTCCTCACCGTTGTTATCTGCCAAGCCCAGCACCGGGTCTGTCATCCAAGAAATATCTGACTGAGAAATAAGATGTCACTTCCACCAGAGGGCTACCTTTCAGTTCTGGAAAATGCTCACGCATTATCGCCTGTCATTCTCCATTCTTGCTCCCTCTGGAATGCCTCTCAGATGTCAGTTTAACCTTATTATTCTTATTATTCCATGCTTCATAACTTCGCTTTCACATTTCCCATCTGTTTGTCTCTTGGTGCTGCATTCTGGGGTAATTTCTCAGCTCTGTCTTCCAATTATATGAATCCTCCCTTCAGCTGTGTCTTTGTGTTTAATCCATTGAGTTTTCACTTCAGTGACAATAATTTTTTTTTTCTTTTTTTGCCAGGCAGCTTGTGGAATTTTAGTTCTGCAGTCAGTGACTGAAGCTGGGCCCTTGGCAGTGACAACACAAAGTCCTAGCCCCTGGACCATCGGGGAGTTCCTCAGACAGTAATTTTTTAGAAGACTAACTGTTTGCTACTCTTCTTTTTTTCATAGCACCTTGCTATTTCATTTTGAGTATTATTCCTTCTCTTATCTCTTTAGTCATTGTAAACACACTTATTATCTCTTTTAGATATTCTCTTATTTCTGGAGGACAGACATTCTCTTTTGTTGCATCTATGGACTCCTTTCATGGTGTTTCCATTCTTCATTGGTTTTAAATTTTTTATTGAGAGATCATCTACACAGGAGTTGTTTTTAATCTGTGGTCTGTGTTATGGAAGCTGAGGGGTCTCTGTTGAGCAGCTTTACATTTGCTTTGCTGGGGTTCCAGAGATTTCACTGGTTTTAGATTAGTTTTAATTTTTCATCTTTGGATTCCAGCCCACATGGATGATGTATATTTGGACCCAACACTTGCATGTGGTACAGGCTTGGTGTTTTGATTTCTGGCTGGGATTATTTTTTCTATCCATAATCTTACACAGAAGACAAGTTTCCTCGCTTGTTTCCTTTTCCACACTGTTAGATGGAGTTTCTCTAATTTGCCTTTCATGGAAGAGACAGTCTATTGAAGATGCTGGATTTAGGCAAAAACCATGTGCCTTGTGATGTTAGGGGCCTGCAGAAGGACCAGGGCCCTTCTCTTTCTTTATTCCTTCACACAGTACAAATGTGTTTTCATGGAATGTTGTTAATGGATAGTTAGGGAAAAACTGGGTTTGTGGCTTCAGTTGGTAGTGGCAGCTTCTAAGTTTTGTCTTCGCAACAAGACTGTCCATTGCTCTTCCTCTGATAACAGTTCATGCCCCTGTGGCTATAGGGGTGGGCATGTAACCCAGATCCAGAAAATCACAACTTCCCAGTCCCTCCATGAGAGTGATGGGCCTAGCAGGTGGGAACGTGATCCAAGAACGGCTGGTCAGAATCTTACACATTTAGATACCAGTCGTTGCCTTGCTTCTGCTAAGTTATGGTCCTGGATTTCCAGCCCCAGGAAGGCCTGTGTAGGAGGAGGAAATGAAGCTAACATGACGAGAGGTGCCAAGTGGATAACCAGAAGAAGAGCAAGGGTGTCCAGTCCCTGAAGCCCTGGCTCCCCCTGCTCTTTCTCCAGCAAATCACCTTTTATTGCCAGGGCCAGTTTGACTTGGGCACCCATTTCTTATAACTCAAAGTGGTCTCACTGGACCAACGAGGAGAAGGCAGTTCCTACCCAACAGGACTGGTTATCACTTTAATATGCTAATGGGTATTGGAAGCCCACAAAGAGTGGTCAAGTGCACAGCATTTCCCAAACTTGTTTCACCCAGAACCCTTTTTGCTCTGAGTATCTTGTGAGGCTGGTATTCTGAGAGGCAAACTTCCGCCTTCGTTCCTCCAGCGATTCCAACTCCAACAGAGGCCAGAGCTTCGTGAGCCTTAGTTCCCACCTTCTTGCCTCAGGGGCCACCCAACTCCTTCTATGAAACGCACCAAATCGTATGAGCAAGGACTAGCTACCAGCACTAGCTACACCGTTTGCAGGACTCAGTGCAAAATGAAAAGGCAGGGCCTCTTGCTGGAAAATTCTTAAGACTTCCAAGACAGCAATAGTAGGACATGAAAGCAAGCACAGTGCTCTTCTAGGTGTGGGGCCCTGGGCTTCCTCATCCGTGAAGCTGACCCTGCCTGCTGCCATCCTCTGCTCAAGTCTGATCTCTAGAAAGCATTTTTGTTGTGTCCCCTTGGCTTCCAGACCTCATTTAAATTTCCCTTTCTCTTGGATGCGGGAGGAGAAGGAATAATGTATGCACTCACTGGCTGAAGATTTGGTTACTTTGTCTAGAGGTTTTAACTTGATTCTCAGAAAATCGGCCATTTCCTTATCTTCTTCTTGCTCCCTGTGAAGACAGATGCGTAAAGAGAGGAAAGAACAGTAAGACAGGAGAGCATCAAGGAACTGATAAAATGAGGCAAGAGTGTGGGATCATGTATCAGACTTTATGGATGGTGCATGTATGTTGCTGTGTGTTATATGTGGGTGGTGCATATATGCTGATGTCTATTGTGTGTGGCTGGTGCATGTGTTATGTGTGGATGGTACATGTGTGTTACATGTGGGTGGTACATATGTGTTATGTTATATGTGTGGGTGGTGTGCACATGTTGTTATGTGTGTACAGTGGGTGGGTGTGCGTTGTTTGATGAATCTTCTCTGAAGCAGAAACACATATCAGTGATGGAGTAAATGCCCACGCCCGCTGGTGTGAGACCCTAGGGCAGAGGCCAGGGTGTTACAGGACCCCGCCTCCCTGCCAGAGATTTAGTGAGCTGGGCAATCCCTCTCCTGATCCTGCACCTTTAAGTTACCCTAGACAAAGAATGTGGCAGGTCTCAGAAGGCAAGTTGTCTCAGCTCTCCCAAGGGTCACCATAAGCAAAGCCAATGGTCCGAGCCTGGCTGAGCTGGGCAAAGTGCATCCTAGCAGCCTTGGAGGACTTGGGAGGTCACAGAGAATTAAAGGGAAGTTGTCTTCTGGTGTGGAAGCGGCCCTTTGAGCCTCTCCCCTGTGGATGACTCTCAAGGTTTTGCTCCAGCACAAAAAATTCGAGAATCAACACTGGCATCTTTCGTGCCCTCTGGTCCCCTGCGGGGGCTTCAGGTGCACTGCGGCTCCAGGGCCCGTGGTTGACCAGATCAACGGGGCAGGGGCATCTGCAAATAGGAGACCCCGAAGGCTAGGGAGGGGCATCAGAGGCCCCCAGGAGACGGGAAGGGAGAGAACAGAGCTGGGAAGTGGGGAGGGTGGGTGAGGAAACAAGTTAGGACAGAGGGCAGAGTTTCTGTAGAAACGAATAGAAGTTTCTGGAAAAGGTGCCTTGACGAGTTGGGAGAAAACTCAGTAAAAAGAAGGTGTAGGAAGCGCTTCCATGTGCTCTGTGATGTAATTCCTCCCTGGCCACCTCAGATGGCATTCACTTAAGATCCACAGGCCTTTGCAAAACATTTTGGAGCTGGATTTAAGTTTCTCTTGAATGGGCCGTGGGGCCTCGGGCCAGAAGGATTCATCAGGATCTAGTGTTTGGGGAGCATTTGGCCAGGCCATGCCAGTTGCAAAGCTGTGAGTCTGGGAGCAGATGACGGGCTTTGGAAGGAAGCTGAGCTGCATTCTAACAGCCCCAGCCCCGCGCCCAGGGGACACGCTGCCCACTTACCTTAACCGCTCGACCTCTGCGTCGTCCACCAGGAAGTCTCTCTTCTGCACCAGTTTGTGGATCTTCTGGATGAGCTCATCTTCCCTCTGCTTCTGCAACTTGGTTTTTTCTTTTTCTGGGAAGAAGAACACATTAGCAGAGACAGTTTGAGTGTAACTGAGTCTGAGGGGCCAGGGTTGGAATCCTGGCTTGACCATTGAACTTGCTGGATGAACCTGGAAAGGCAACTGGATTGGTTCAAGCTTCTGTTTCCTCCTCTGGAAACTACACAGCGAGGCTTGAATGTGAGAACGCGGGGATTGTAGTAAACGACTTGGCACAGAGCTGGCCCATGGTGGATGCTTGCTAAATGATACTGATGCTGCAAGGGGGCCCTGAAGAAGGCCGAGGGGAGAAGGACACAGGTCGGGTGCAGGAAGTGACTACTCTGCAGTAAGGCTTACCCAACCGGTCAGAAGAAAAGCCACCCACACTTTCCCAACCTGTTCCAAATACCAAGGGCTAGAGCATCATAGCCAGAGACAAAACAACGAGGGGTGGACATGAAGACTGATACAACCCAGAGGGCAGAAACCCAACCCTGCATTGGCTCCCTCTGCTCAGACCCCTTTAGAAGATAAAACTCATGGGGCAGCTTGTCCCTCTGCCAGTTCAAACAAACTGTCACTGACTATTTCCTCTAGATCTGGAGGCAGAACCAGAGACAAGGAGAATATAATATTTAGGTTAGAGAGAAAATTGGTTTCTGTCACTAATCAGAGGGGAGCAAGGAATTGGGATCTAGCAGCCCCTGTATTCCTGCTCATCCTTGCTGTGCTGACGATGGTAATGGGTCCCGAAGTCTGATTCTGCAAATCACTCGTCAGCATCACAGAGCCTCCTTGCCCTCTGCAGGTGGATTAACCACAGCGCCCTTGGACTCAGGGAGTGATGTCCCTGTCCTTTCCAAGTTACCAGCAGCAGCCCTCCAACACTCCCCCGTCCTCTGCCAGGCCCCAGATCTTACACCAGAGTCACGTGGCTATGGGTAGAGGCCCCAGGAACTCACTTACCTCCCTCCTCAAGCTATTCATCCCCACTATCTCTTGCCTATTCAGGCATCTCCCAGCTTCCCCAGATGCTCAGCGCAGCCCCCTGCTCAGGGCCCTCAGCCCCTCCATAAACCCACAGGAGAGGCCACCTACTCAAAGGGGTCTGTCTCACCTTGCAAACCAGTTACTGACCCAGGCCTCCATACCACCAGCCAGTGCTGTTCATCTGCTTGTGTGTATGACACGCCCTGCTGGCCAGCATCTCTCACCTGCCTCCAGGTACTACCTACCTGCCTTAAGCCCCACCTACCTACCTGCATACTCCACCCACCTACCTGTAGGCATCACCCATTTACCTGCTGGTATCACTCACCTGCCTGCAAGCATCACCCATCTGCTTCCAGGCACCACTCACCTATCTACTGGTACTTTTGTGCCAGTCAGCCATCTACTGCTACTTTTGTTTCCCAGCATCACCCACCTACTTGCCAACTTTATTCCCTGTGGGCATCACACATCTGATTCCTAGTATCTTCAGGGGCTTGCCGAAGTGACCCTCCAACTTGCTTCTCATCTCTTCCAGCACACCTCCTTAGCCCAGGCCACCATCATCTCTCCCTGGACCATGCCAGGACCTCTTAACTGTAGACTAAGGTGGTCTGTAGACCTTATCACAACTGGGACACCTCGCCATAGAATCACAATCCTGGCTTGATGTCCCACCTCCTCCTCTTCTTGGCTGTGTGACTCTAGGCACATTCCTCAACCTCTCTGAGCATCCAGTCTCTTAACAGAGACAGTCATAAAGTTGTTGCAAGTTTTAAGAGAGAGAAGTCAAAACACTAGGCTCCCTGCCTGGTACAGTTAGGGTTCATGAACAGTCAGCTACTATTATCATAGGCTCTTATTTTACATTATCACTTTTGCCTTCATGATTAAAGGCCCGCTAGATTACATATTTACCGAACCAGGTGCAAAAGAAATAAATAGTTATTTAACGAAGGAAAAGCAAGTCTCATGGCATAAGAAGCAGGCAAAAGTAAGTGCTTAATAAATGGCAACAATTATCATCATATTTGTATTACCATGTATTATATTTTCATTTAATCTGGGTTTCTCAACCTTGGCACTGCTGACATTTGAGGCTGGACCATTCTCTGTCATGGCCGGAGCACTGTAGGATGTTGAGTGGCATCCCTGACCTCCGCCCACTAGATGCCAGGAGAGCCCCCTCTCCTAGTGGTGACCACAAAGTGGGACTCCTGACAAGGCCAACGTCCTCTGTGGGGCAAATCACCCTGGTTGATGGCTGAGAATTACTAAATTCTTTCCAACAACTCTATGAGGGAGGCACAATTTTTATTCTGTTTTTTTTTTTTTGGAGACACTTTTTATGTCCAAGGGGAGGAGGGTACCATGGCCTCTACAGCCAAGTCTAAGCATTCCCAGCCCAGAGGGGCTGGTGGCGGCAGGGGAGGTGGGTGAGACATCTTAGCTTGTCCCTGAGAAGCCCTGAGGGTGTGGAGGGCCCCAGCTGTTCTCTCTCATCACGTGTGTGTGAAGTCACTCAGTCGTGTCCGACTCTTTGCCACCCCATGGACTGTAGCCTGCCAGGATCCTCTGTCCATAGGATTCTCCAGGCAAGAATACTGGAATGGGTTGCCATTTCCTTCTCCAGGGGATCTTCCTGACCCAGGAATCGAACTCGAGTCTCTTAGGTCTCTTGCACTGGCAGGCGGGTTCTTTACCACTAGCGCCATCTCCCTGGTAGTTCAGACAGCAAAGAATCTGCCTGCAATGCAGTTCGATCTCTGGGTCCAGAAGATTCCCTGGGGGAGGGAATGGCAACCCACTCCAGTATTCTTGCCTGGAGAATCCCTGGGACAGAGGAACCAGGCGGGCTACAGTCCATGGGGTCACAAAGAGTCAGATGCGATTGAGCGGCTTTGTCTCATCATAATGAGCTGAATTATTTTCTGACCCTGGCAAGAGAAGCATGATTTTCTTGGCCTTTCAGTCCTCTCTTTACTTATTATTTTTATTGCTGTATTGCTGGGCACATTGGGTTGTTTCCTCCTAAACCCACCTAAGTCCATCTAGAAACCTGGCGCTGGTCCAAGGAATACACAGAAATGCTCTTAACAACAAGCAGTCAGAGGACACAGTGGGGAGAGGTGAACGGCAAGGCAGGAGAGGAAAGGGAACTTTAATATCTGCATTTCTTCAGGGAAGTGACTGGGAAGATGCGGTTTCCTAGGGGAATCAGTGGAGGTGGGGGGGAGGACCTGGGCTCTTTTGCTAAGTGACCCATTGACCTTATGTGTTTCTCTGCAGGACTGCCGATGGCATTTTAAGAAGAAAACATCCTCCAGCGGGGACTGTCCCTTCCATGAAGGTTTAGCATTCCTGGTTTCTGCCCATTGAGTGTCAGTACTGATCTCATGTTTATTTAAACTTTTTTTGAATGAATTTTGGTATTCTAAATATTGCATGAAAATATAATTGCTGAATTTCTCATGTTTCAGCTGAGCACCTTTTTCTTCTCGCCTAATCCCAGGCCTGGTCAGTGAAGCAGCCCAGGTATTGTGTCCACCAAAGACCCCCAGCTTCCACACATTTCCCACCCATGCTCTAGAGGCTGCCATGGCCCCCGGTGAAGCCCCTCTGGCCTGGGGAGGCCTTGGCTGGCCACACCCTCGTGTCTCCTTTGCCCCAGGGCCATCCATGTGTCCTGCCAAGCTAAGACTGGGCTCTGGGAATTCTCCCTCTCAAAAGAGAAACAACCCATGCTGGGCCCATCATAGCCCCCTGGGAAATTGAAAATTGGGATATAGAGTCAGGCTCTTGGGTGGAAAAATCATGGAAGGGAGATGAAGTTGTAACCGAGCAGGGACCTTCTGGGGCCTTCTTGGGACAGACACCCCTCTCCCACCCCGCCCACATCCTCTGCTTCAGCTCCTATCTGAAGTCCCCTAGATAACAGTATCTGATGCACATTTCCTGAGTTGTTTTACAGAGGCTAAAACCCCCCACCAAATGGGACATGTTAACTACTTGATGGACATGAGCCCGTAGCCCCCAGGTCTCCTGGAGCCTAAAGATTGACAATGTTAACCCCTGGGACACTGCCCTGTGACCTCAACATCAGCCAATCAGAGAATTGTGCACGAGCCAATCACAGACCCTGGGATGCCCCTCCCTCACCTGGGCTTCAGGAATGCTTTGCCGAAACCCATGGAGGAGCTCTGGTATTCTGAGCACCAGCTGTCCTGGGCTCCTTGCTCGTCCTTGCAGTAAACACTGCCCTTCCCTTCCCCACCACCAGGTGTCAGCAGGCAGGCTTTACTGCACAGGGGCAAGTGGACCCATGTGTGGTTTGGTAACAGTGGCTTTGCTTGGCTCATGCGCTAGAGAGAAGAGGGAAAGAGCTCCAAAATGGACAGTGAGAGAGAGCAGGGGCCAAGAATATTCCAGAGCTTTCCTGATTCTGGTTCCGAACCCTCGTGAGGTTGGGCTGAGCTTTCTGCCTGTATTAGGATAAACAGGACTCCTGTTGTCGTTCAGTCGCCCAGTTGTATCTGATTCTTTGTGACCCCATGGACTGCAGCATGCCAGGCCTCTCTGTCCCTCACCATCTCCCAAAGTTTGCCCAAGTTCATGCCCATTGCATCGGTGATGCTGTCCAGCCGTCTCATCCTCTGAAGCCCTCTTCTCCTTTTGGCCACCCCTAATTTTATTTGGAAATACCCTACTTGGGAATAGGGTTTTTTGGATGTAATTAGTTAAGATGAGGTCATACTCATTCAGATGAGCCCTAAATCCAATAATTAGTGTTCTTATCAGAGGAGATGAGGATTTTCCTGGTGGACCAGTGGCTAAGATTCTGCCCTCCCAGTGCAGTGCAGGGGGCCCAGGTTTGATCCCTGGTTGGGGAACTAGTCCCCACATGCCACAACAAAGATGGAAGATCCTGCATGCTACAACTAAGACCTGGTGCAGCCAAAATAAATATAATTTTTTAAAAGAAGAGGAGATGACACAGAGATACACAAAGAGAGGAGGGCCATGACAGAGGCAGAGACTGGAATAAGGCAGCTATAAGCCAAGAAGCAAGGATTGATGGAAACCCCATCAGAAGCTGGAAGATGCAAAGAGGGATTTTCTTCTCCAGGCTCCGGTGGCGGGAGCATGGTCATAAAGTTCTATTATTTTGCAGTATGGTCATAAAGTTCTATTATTTTGCAGTAACCAGGAAGGGTTAATTATGACTCCCTGCTGAATCTGTTCCTATCTCTTTAACCCTTGTTTGCCTCTTTTTTTATTATAAGCATAATAATGGCTTACCTCAGGGAACCCTACTGCCTCTGCGGAACTGTTAAACTAAAATAACCCTGTCCACCTGTAGATGGCAGAAAGAAAGAAATTAACACACCCCACCCTGCCTGAGGTTTGCCATTCGAGGAGATAGTTGCAGGAATTAAATGGTTTTTTTTGTTTCCTCACCTCCTCCCATCTCTGATCCACGAAAGAACCTGACTCCAGAGCCCGCCCAATGGTTATTTTGAAACGCTAGCCTGACATCTTCTCCATCAGCCGGCTCCTGAATAAAGTCCCTTCCCTGTCTTAACATCTCATCTCAGATTTATTGGCCTATCATGCGGCAAGTAGAATGAACTTGGACTCCATGTCAACATAACAATCTATTTTAGAACATTTTAATTGCCTCGAGAAGAAGCCCCACAGCCAGAGCTGTCACTTCCCCTTTTCTTAAAATTCTATTTATTTATTATCATTATTTATTTTGGGGGGCTGTGCCACACAGCATGTGGGATCTTAGTTCTCCAACCAGAGATCAAACTCACGCCCCCTGCATTGGATGCCAGGAGTCTTAATCACTGGACCACCAGGGGAAGTCCTGTTACCTCCTTTCAATTAGGGCTGGCTACTCACTTGTGTCCTCCCTGGGCCTGCCGAATGCCTGGCACCTACTGAAAGTGGTATTCACTCAGCCACGTCCGACTCTTTGTGACCCCATGGACTGCAGCCTGCCAGGCTCCTCTGTCCATGGGATTCTCCAGGCAAGAATACCGGAGTGGGTTGCCATTCCCTTCTCCAGGGGATCTCACACTGTAGGCAGATTCTTTACCATCGGAGCTACCAGGGAAGCCCTAGTAGTTGCTCATTAAAGCAACTAGTAGTTGCTCATTAAAGCAATGATGCCAGAAGACTCTACAATCATTGCACACAGTCCTCTTAGAATAAGGTATGTTTGCTATCTTATGATATCTCAGGGCACACATCCACAACAACCGTGTACATGCCTCATGGTTTGTTTCATTTTGCAGACAAGGAATTTAAAGCTCAGGAAATCAAGGTGCTCAATGAAGGTCATTTAGCTGGCAATCCTGGCTTCAAACCCAGATCTCTGGGTTTTAAAGTGTTTCTCAGGGGGCAATTTCCCACCTCCCTAGCCAGGGGATATCTGGCAACATCTGGAGAGATTTTTAGAGACTTTACAGCATTATAAAATCCAAAAATTATTAAATCAAGCTGTGAGTTGGGGATTGTCTGTATGTTGAGAAGTATAAGTTCCCCCCGAGGTATCTAACTCAGCTTGGATGGGCAAGGAAGGCGTTCTTTGGGAAACGGGTCAAAGAAGTTATGACCTGAAGGATGAGAAGGATGTGTTAGGTTAATGACATGCTGTGCTGTGCTTAGGCACCCAGTCCTGTCCAACTCTTTGTGACCCCATGGATTGTAGCCCACCAGGCCCCTTCATCCATGGGGATTCTCCAGGCAAGAATACAGGAGTGGGGTTGCCATGCCCTCCTCCAGGGGATCTTCCCAACCCAGGGATCGAACCCAGGTCTCTCACACTGAAGGCAGATTGTTTACCATCTGAGCCACTAGGAAGCTCAGGTTAATGATAATAATAATAATAATAATAATAATATGTGCATGCTAAGTTGCTTCAGTTGTGTCTGGCTCTTGTGCAACCCTATGGACTGCAGCCTGCCAGGTTCTTCTGTTCATGGGATTCTCCAGGCAAAAATACTCGAGTGGGTGGCTGTGCCCTCCTCCAGGGGACCTTCCTGACCCAGGGATGGAACCTGCATCTCTTGAGTCTTCTGCATTGGCAGGCAGGTTCTTTACCATTAGCGCTACCTGGGAAGCCCAATAACAATAGCGCTCATTTGTTAAGCACTTAAATAGGATGTTGTTGTTGTTTAGTCGCTAAGTCATGTCTGATTTTTTGAGACCCCATGGACTGTAACCTGCTAGGTCCCCTGTCAGTGGGATTTTCTAGGCAGGAATATTGGAGTGGGTTGCCATTTCCTTCTCCAGGGAATCTTCCTGATCCATGGATCGAACCCAAGTCTTCTACTTGGCAGGCAGATTCTTTACCACTGAGCTACCTTAGACACCTACTAAGTATGTTTTATCCCCTTCATCAATCTCAAAACAATCCTCTGAGACAGACAGTATGATTGTCCCAGATTAGAGATGAAGAAACTGAATTGTAGTGAAATAACTTGCCCAAGCACACATGATTAATAAATGACAGATGTGGGTTTGACTCCAAAATCAGAGCTTGTAACCACCATACTCTACCTATTCTCAAACAGGATAATAAGAGTAATCATTGCTAATATTTGCTGGACTCTTTGGACCAGCCATCAAGCTAAGCACATGGTTTGCATTGTTTCATTCATCACAATAAGATTTACACCCAATGAATTAGGTACTATTACTATTCCTACCCCATTTTCAGAGGAGGAGAGATTGAATCTCAGAGAGGTAACATGACTTGCCCGAGGTCAAGGAGATGGGCAGAATCAGGACTTGAACAAAGTCAGCCTCATGCAGAGTTGGTTGAATCACACGATTAGGAAGTTGGGAAGTTGCAAGAATGAGGCTGGGCTAGGGTCTTCCAGACAGGGACTCTGAGCAGCTGTCTAGCGGAGGTGGGGTCCCCATGGTTACCTGGGATGGCGACCAAGTTCTGCAGCTCCTGCTTCAAGTCCATGATGTCATTGCAGAGTTGGATGTCATCCATCCTGGGGAGAGAGGACACCGCACGACCACAGGTTACATCGACAGAACATTCTATATCCTGAGCACCACCCCAGCTTCAAACAAAGAGGACTGGTGGGAGGGCTTTGTCCTCTGTAAAGATCACACACGCTCTTTAGAAGTTTTCCATCAAAATTAACAAGACAAAAACTGCCCATTCTCCCACAACTCAGGAATGACCACATTTAATAACACCTTGATAGAGTTCCTTCCAGTCTTTGCGTGCCTGGTTTTTGTTGGCTTATGTGAACGACTTCATGTCATGGGGTCAGTGTTTTCCTTCTTCACCTACGTGAAAAGCTTTTAAACGTCACAGAAATTAACAGCACAGACAGAAAATCTTCCCCTATCCTTTGGAGAAAACCATCGTCAAGGGTTTCTTACCTATCCCTCTGGATTAAAAAAAAATGTTTACCAAATACAACATCATTCATGTACAAAAACATTTTGCAATTAGCTTTTTTTGTCTTGAGCATATTACTATGTCAGGACATGCATTTCTCCTCATTTTTTTTCTCCTCATTTATAATGACTGTATAGTATTCTGATACATTGATAAACAGTGATTTATTTAAGCATTGTCCCCCATTCATAGACATTAGACTTATTTCCAGATATATTCTAGGATAGATTACTAGAAATAAAGGAATTCCTAGCGAATTAATTCCTAGAAATGCAGTTGGAGGGTTAAGTGACATGAACTCTTGCATTTTGATAGGAATTTCCAAATTGTCCTCCAAAGGGACTGTGCATGATATTCCCAGCAACAGCGTAAAAAGAAGATCACCCCTATACCCTCAGCAATGGGCTGCACACACAATTTTGCATTATGTAGTCTAGTTTCATGTGTGTGTATTGCAATATTAGCTCATCTCACTGTAAATGATGTTTGTAACAGCTATCTGGAATTCTACCAAGTGGATTTATCAGGGTGGTTTTAATTATGCCCTTAATCTTGATTATTTAGATTATTTTTCAGGTTGCTTGTATTTCAGCCACTGTAGGATTCACCTAAGGCTTTTCTTTCATGTTGGATTATTTGGGGTGGGAGCTACTGATCCTCAGAAGTAGAACCACTGAATCCAAAGGGTATGACATGTCTATGACCCGAGACATATTTTCAAGTAGCTTCCCCATTGGGCGTGTTGTGTGCCTTCATTCTGCATGTCTTTATTGAGCATTTACTGTGTTCGCCACTGTCATAGGCTTCAGAGATGTACCAGCCTCCCCTGCCCTCATTACTGAAATTTAATCTGGGGAGGCAGAGGGTAAACACAAATACAATAAAACATCAGATGCTCCAAAGAAGAGTAAAGCAGGTGGAGGGATGGAGTGGACCGGTTTGGCCACATTAACCTTCTGTCCCAGGAAGAGATAGAGAGAAGCATGAATATTCTCAAAGGGTTCATCTGAGTCTACACAGCAAGCGTAGGTGGGACCAGAAGTAGAGATCGACTGGAGAGATCGACTGGTTCGAGTTCACCGATCTTTCTGCTTCCTTCTGGAGATCAAGAACTTGATCTCCATTCAGAAGCGCCATCCACAGACCAGTTTGAGGCCCCCTGCCCTTCGCTGGCCAAGAATGGCCCAAATGACCCATTCCAACCGCGCCATCCCAGCTTTCAGGACAAGCGGCAGGAATGTCTCACTTCAGCCTCCATCTCCTGCTCCTGTTGCCAGAGGCACTCCAAGCGATTGTCAAATCCTGCCCTGGAATGTCCTAGCAGGTGGCAGCTGCCACGAATGAGCATGGGGGCTTCGCTAGAAGGGTACAAGCTGTTCCCCTGGGCTCCTATCCGCGATGTTCCAACCAGAGGTGCTCCAGAATCCTTCTCTACATGGAGCGTGGAAATCGGGCTACATCAGTGGCTTTTTTTTCTTAGGGGAACAGTTCATAGGTGTTTATTGTGTATTAAGAAGGGGCGAGGGCAGCATAGCCATCTGACAGTGGATTCTGATGACAATTCTCTGTTCCTTGTCTGTGGCAATAAGCCCAGGTATGACTTTTTTTTTCTTTTTGTCTTTGAAATCTGAATGTGGTCTGATTAGATTTTTGTTTGATCAATTTATCCAAATTGGAGGATAATTACTTTTATATATATATATATTTTACCTTTATTTTATTTTACTTCTTTTAATTTTAATTTTTTTTCCCAATTATTTTTATTAGTTGGAGGCTAATTACTTTACAATATTATAGCGGTTTTTGCCATACATTGACATGAATCAGCCATGGATTTACATGTGTTCCCCATCCTGAACCCCCCTCCCACCTCCCTCCCCACCATACCCCTGGGTTGTCCTAGAGCACTGGCTTTGCATGCCAGGCTTCATGCATTGAAGTCGCACTGGTCATCTACACTGGTCATTTTACATACAGTAATATACACATTTCAATGCTATTCTCTCAAGTCATCCCACCCTTGCCTTCTCCCACTGCGTCCGAAAGTCTGTCCTTTACATCTGCGTTTCCTTTGATGTCCTGCACATAGGGTCATTGGTACCGTCTTTCTAAATTCCATACATATGCGTTAATATGCAGTATTTGTCTTTCTCTTTCTGACTTCTGTTTAATAGGCCCCAGGTTCATCCACCTCACTAGAACTGACTCAAATGTGTTCCTTTTTATAACTGAGCAATACGCCATTGTGTATATCAATGGTCCTCAATGGGGATGATTCTGGTCTCCAGGGGCATCTGGCAATGTCTGGGGATCCATGTGCTGTTACCACGGGGTGCACATGGAGACTGCTACTGGCATCTAGCGGGTAGAAGCCAGGGATGTTGTGAAACATCCCACAATGCACAGGGCTGCCTCGGTAGGGAATTATCTGGTTCAAAATGCCAAGTGTGACGTTGAGAAATCTTGGGTTGTAACCACAGAATTGACATAGGTATCTGATGGACAATTTCTGAAAGATGAGAGGAGAGATGGTGAAAGGAACAAAACAGCGACAGGTAATGATAGAAGCAGGGTTTCCCTGCTGGCTCAGCCATAATAAAGCACCTGCCTGTGACTGTAGGAGATGCAGATTTGATCCCTGGGTCAGGAAGATCCCCTAGAGAAGGAAAACGCAATCTGCTCCAGTATTCCTTTATTTTTTATTGAAGAATAATTGCTTTACAGAATTTTGTTTTCTGTCAAACCTCAACAAGAATCAGCCATAGGTATACATATATCTCTTCCTTTTTGAACCTCCCTCCCATCTCCCTCCCCACCCCACCCCTCTAGGTTGATATAGAGCCCCTGTTTGAGTTTCCTGAGCCAGACAGCAAATTCCTGTTGGCTATCTATTTTACATATGATAATGTAAGTTTCCAGGTTACTCTTCCCATACATCTCACCCTCTCCTCCCCTCTCCCCATGTCCATAAGTCTATTCGTTATGTCTGTTTCTCCACTGCTGCCCTGTAAATAAATTCTTCAGTACCATTTTTCTAGATTCCGTATATATGCGTTAGAATACGATATTTATCTTTCTCTTTCTGACTCACTTCACTCTGTATAATAGGTTCTAGGTTCATTCACCTCATCAGAACTGACTCAAATGCTTTCCTTT
The DNA here is from genome assembly GCF_019320065.1 of Cervus canadensis. Lineage (NCBI taxonomy): Eukaryota > Metazoa > Chordata > Mammalia > Artiodactyla > Cervidae > Cervus > Cervus canadensis. The sequence goes on along the minus strand of NC_057417.1, from coordinate 10,060,914 downwards.
TTATGGCTGAGTAATATTCCATTGTGTATATGTACCACTACTTCTCTATCCATTCATCTGTCAATGGGCATCTAGGTTGCTTCCATGTTCTAGCTATTGTAAATAGTGCTGCGACGAACAATGGGATACAGGTGTCTTTTTCAAGCCTGATTGCCTCAGGGTATATGCCTAGAAGTGGGATTGCTGGGTCATATTGTGGTTTTATTCTTAGTTTTTTAAGGAATCTCCATACCATCTTCCATAGTAGCTGTATCAGTTTACATTCCCACCAATAATGCAACAGCATTCCCTTTTCTCCACACCCTCTCCAGAATTTATTGTTTGTAGACTTTTTGATGATGGTCATTCTGACCGGTGTCAGTGATATCTCATTGTGGGTTTTGATTTGCATTTCTCTAACGAGAGATGTTGAACATCTTTTCATGTGTTTGTTAGCCATCTGCTTCAGTATTCTTGCCTGGGAAATCCCATGGACAAAGGAACCTACAGTCCATGGGGTTGCAAAAGAGTCAGACATGACTTAGCCATTAGCAACAACAATGTTAGAAGCAAGAGGATTAGCACCAGACATCTCTAGCTCAAAGGGGCTGAGTGCCAGAAGTTTTTCTCACTTTCCTCGTCTTTGAAATATGAATTATAATGGTACAGCTGTCCAGGATTACTATGCAGGTCAGGCATTGAGCATGTGCCTGGGACGTACATAGTACAATGCTCAGTGAATGGTATCTGTCACTATTAATAGCTGTTAGAAAGAGGCAGGAGGGAAAAGAAAGAGAAAATGATGCTGGACAAGCAGCTATTTGACAAATGGAGCCCACATCCTCAAACTTCTTGAAAAACAAACCTATTTTGATTATATTCCTCTCTATAAAAAATTTTAAAATAAAATTTTTGTTGATGTTTGACAGAAAACAACAAAATTCTGTTAAACAAGTATCCTTCAATTAAAAAATAAATAAAGCTGGAAAAAAAAAGAAGAGCAGGAAAGTATTTTTTAAAATAGAATTCTTATCTGGTTGCTGGGCAGAGTCCTGATAACTGTAGAAATTTTGAAAGATATAAACAAGGACAAATAAGGAAACTAAAATTACACATAACCTTGATCCATGTGCACCCAGAAGCCACTGTTCCATCCTGAGTGTTGCGGTGGACTTCACGCCAGGCTTTTGCCTTCATGTAACTCAGGTCTGGGGGATTTGCCCTGGGCGGGGGCGGGTGGCCCTTCACCCTTTATCCATCTAGAACCTGCACTTAGCATGGTTTTGAGTCCTCCTGAGTCCATCCAAATCCCTGACACGTTAACAAACAAGGTGAAATTCCTGGGAAGCTCTCACAGGCAGACATGCATCAGAACCCTGTGAAGAAGAAGGAAATGGCAACCCACTCCAATATTCTTGCTTGGAGAATCCCATGGACAGAGGAGCCTGGCGGGCTACAGTCCATGGGGTCGCAAGAGAGTCAGACACGACTGAAGTGACTAAGCATGATCTCATTTGCAATGCAGAAACAGACACAGACATAGAGAACAAAGGTAAGGATACCAAACAGGGAGGGGTGGGATGAACTGGAAGACTGAAATTGACACATATACACTATTGATGCTATGTATAAAATAGATATCGAGGTGGGACTTCTCCGGCGACTCAGTGGTAAAGAATCTGCCAGCCAACGCAGGCGAATTGGGTTCTATATATGTGATAGTCGCCACTTGCATGAGTTATCTTAACAATAGGATGTCCTGGTAAGGAGTGCAGAACTGACAAGCTACCACCAACCAGAAGCATTTGGGAAAGGTCAGAAGGAAAGAGGAGACACCAGCCCATATGTCCTACCAACTTCCCAGAATCCTCCTCTCTGGAATCCATCTTGGGTGAACAATGCATGTGCCACCAGGAAGGACCCTGAGTCAGTTTCAGAGACAATCCGGAAGCTAATTCCATCACCATAAAACCCAAGACTGTGAGCCACGTGGCAGAGGAGTTCTCCTGGGTTCTCTTACCCTGCTGCTTTCTGCCTGGGCGCCCCTTCCCAGTGAATTCTTTCCTGGTGGGTCAGACGGTAAAGAATCTGACTGCAATGTGGGAGACCTAGGTTCGATCTCTGGGTTGGGAAGATCCGCTGGAGGAGGGCATGGCAACCCACTACAGTATTCTTGCCTGGAGAATCCCATGGACAGAGGAGCCTGGCGGGCTACAGTCCATGGGGTCGCAAAGAGTGGGACACGACTGAGCGACTAACAGAGCACAGTATCTCTTCACACAATTCATTTCCAAGCGTCGGACAAGAGACCACTCCTGGGCCCTAGAAAGGGTCCTTCTTCCTAAAACAATGAGTCTTGAGTGCTAACCCCTCATACTCCTGAAGCTGCTACAGCCACTGTGGTGAGGGTGGCACAGATGTTCGGATTACTTGTAGCTGAAGACACCATCACCAATACATGTATGTGGATATGTGCATTTTTAATTAAAGTAGGACCAAAATAAACACGCATATACCCATGCTCATCATGGGCATTACATCATGTTGATTGTCCAATGTCATCAAATAATATTATTCAAAAAACATTTAACTAGTTCATGCAAAGCACTTTTGAAGCTTGGCTGGAACTTCAAACAAGCCCCATTAATTCAGTTCTCTGCATGCATAGTGTTGAACCCCAATGGAACTCTGCTGCCAACAGCTCGTTCTAGAGAGAGAGATGTCATTTCTGAGAACCTGACTGATGAAGGAAGGAAAATAAAGTCAGCCCGTGTCATCACATGTCTCAACCTTTCAAGCTGGGACAATGGAGAAAATTGGTCATTTTACCAGCTCTGGGTGTGGAGAGGTGAATAGGCTCTGTCAGAATAATAATGCTGCTGCTTTACAAAATCTCTCTGCAAATGACATGGTCTGGAGCCTAATGGAAACCCAGCAGAGACCAAAATGTGAAGGCAGAGGCAGCCTGACAGAGGAAAGGGTTGACTTTTTAAGGGCGTATTTACTTGGCTTCTTCCTGGGGCTTCCATAGTGGCTCAGATGATAGTCTGCCTACAATACAGGAGACCTGGGTTCGATCCCTGTGTCAGGAAGATCCCCTGGAGAAGGCTATCTGCTCCCGTATTCTTTCCTGGAGAATCCCATGGACAGAGAAGCCTGGCAGGCCACAGTCCATGGAAATGCAAAGAGTCAGACACGAGTGAGCAACTAACGCAACACTCTGCAAGTTGTGGATGCAGTGGACAACTTGGGATGGGTAAGAAGAAATAACATCTGGGACATGGAGCCCTACCATTAACCTCCTCCAGGACTAAAGGGAAAACTGGTTTTTCATACACGCTACACTTGCGACTCCAAATGCATGGGTTTTCTCACACAAGGCACTTCTTCAATTCTTGGTGGACACCAACCAGGTGTCCCATCATTGAACTCAATCTGATACTCACTACCTGGAGTGAGCAGAGACCTCACAGGTCAAGGGCTCAGTCCCGTCAGACTCAGAGGCCAACTGCAATTTGGGACCACTTCAACTTCTGACCAACTGGCTATGAACTGGGGGCTCCCATGATCCCCTTCCCCAGGTTCGATAATTTGCCAGAACCATTCAAAATTCAGAATTACATGTACACACATTTGCTAGCTTATTATAAATGATATTTTGAAAGGTACGGATGAACAGCCAGATGAAGAGATACACAGGGCAAGGTATGGGGAAGAGTGTGGGAGTTCCAGGCTCTCCCCAAGGCGGGCCACTCTCCCATCAACTCCATGTGTTCACCAACCTGGAGGCCCTCTAAACATCACAAGAGGTTTTATGAGGCTTTATCATGGAGGCATGATCAATTATTAACAATCAATGATTGTGGAGATCAGGCTCCACAATCTCCCCAGAGAATTAAGGGGTTGTGCCGCAAGTTACAAGCTTCTAAGCAAGCCTGGTCTTTCTGTGGACCAGCTCCCAACCCAAAGCCACTGAGGCATCTCATTAGCATGCGAAATGACACTCATTACTCAAGAAAATTCCAAGAATCTAAGAAGCTCTTGTGTCAAGGAACAAATGTTCCCCAAAAGATGCTCCCTGCAGCCCTGTCACTCAGGAAGTAACTAGCATTTCGGAAGCTCTGTCAGGAACTGGGCACAAAGACCAGGATATGGAAGAGGAATTAAAGGACCTCTTGATAAAGGTAAGGAGAGTGAAAAAGTTGGCTTGAAACTCAACATTCAAAAAACTAAGATCATGGCATCCAGTCTCATCACTTGGGCAAATAGACAGGGAAACAAAGAAAATAGTGACAGGCTTTTTATTTTCTTGGGCTCCAAAATCACTGTGGATGGTGACTGCAGCCATGAAATTAAAAGACGCTTGTTCCTTGGAAGATAAGCTATGACCAACCTAGACAGCATATTAAAAAGGAGAGACATTACTTTGTCGACAAAGGTCTGTATAGTCAAAACTATGGTTTTTCCAGTAGTCATGTATGGATGTGAGAGCTGGACCATAAATAAGGCCGAGTGCTGAAGAATTGATGCTTTCGATCTGTGGTGCTGGAGAAGACTCTTGAGAGTCCCTTGAACTGCAAGGAGATCAAACTGGTCAGTCCTAAAGGAAAGCAACCCTGCATATTCATTGGAAGGACTGATGCTGAAGCTGAAGCTCCAATACTTTGGCCACCTGATGCAAAGAACTGACTCAGTTGAAAACACCCTGATGCTGGGAAAGATTGAAGGCAGGAGGAGAAGCAGGGAGACAAAGGACGAGATGGTTGGATGGCATCATTGACTCAAAGGACACGAATGTGAGCAAACCTCAGGAGAGAGTGAGGACAGGGAAGCCTGGCGTGCTGTGGTTCATGGGGTCGCAAAGAGTCAGACACGACTTAGCGACTGCACAACACCACCACCGCCACCAGATATATTGCTTATTAAACCATAATGACTCTGGGCAAATCATTCATCTCCCCACAATTCTGCTTCCTCACACAGAGGATGAGAGGCTTCAAATGTGAAACAGAGTACCTCCTGCCATATCAGTAAACAAGGGTGTCACAGTCACCAGCTATGGCAGCCCCATAGTGTGAGCCGGCGAGCCCTAAGAGAATTCAGGAAGGAGAAGAATACCTACAATCTGACAGCTATTGAGCTGTTGCCACGGTGAACACTATGTGAGCACTGAGGAGCTGGGGGAGGAGGATCTTAGAAGACAGGTTGCTGGCCCCAGATAGCTGAGGTGCATGTTTTTATTTAATTTAATTTTAATTAAATATTTGATTATTTTAATTATTAAATATTTTATTTATTAAAATATTTATTTATATTAAAAAAGAGCTCTCTTTTTCTGTGCACTCACCTTACACATGTGAAAGGAGTGATTTCAGCAAGCCCAGACTCTTGTATCTTCCCATGCTTAGAAAAGCGCTACATTCCTTAACTTGAGATATCTGGCTTTCCTTAATTAACAATAATCTTTTGATGTTCAGACTACCTGCCCCTGGCTGCAAATGTCTGATGTTTAGACTCCTCCCCTCACCTTCTCAGAACAGTTCTTCCACGGTCACTTGAGATGCTGCCTCCCAGGCTTGAAGTCCTAAAAATTCCCACCAAATAAAATATAACTCAATTTCTATTTTTAAATTAAAAAAAATAAAATTTCTATGTAAGTTGACACAAGATCCAGGGAGCCCTGTTCTTCTGGCACATAGAGGTGATAACACGCTTTAGACCCAGCTGGACCTGAGTAGGATGGGGTCCCCTGTTGACCAGCTACATGACTTGTGCGAGTCCTTCCACTGTGCTCTCATTGTTGAAGAAGAATCTTACCTTTATCTTTCATTCTTCTGTTAGGTAGTTAGAATAGGGAAAAAGAGTCCAAAATGGCAGTGGCTAAAAGACCTGGAAGGGAAAGCCCGCGAAAATAGAACAAAGGAAGGTCCGAGGACCGGAGTGAGAACCTCAGGTAAAGCAAACTAGCTCCTGCCTAAGCCCAATTTACATAAGACAGGCCCAGGGACAGAGAAACATACAAAAAGAGGAGCCAAAGCCCTCTTCTCCCCTTTCTGCTCCCTCTCTCTCCCGTGCGATTGGGCGATCTTCTCTTCGCGTCTTTGGATCGACATGCCCTCACACCTCAAAGATGGATTTCCTGCTATTATCTAAATAAATAGAGCTGTAACACTGAGCTGTAACACTGATTTATTTAAGAGCTATAACACGGTCCGTTCGAGACCTGAGAGCTATAACACGGTCTGTCCTCCGAGAGCTGTGACCCGCCTAGGGGCTTTAATGTCCGTCACTCCAAATTTTTGTTGTGACGAGACAAAGAACCGAGGAACATACACTCGCGTGACACTTCTACGAAGAATGAAATCAGCTTACAGGTGTAGAGCGGGCAGCCCTGTGCTCAGCACATCTATAATAGGTACAGGGGAAAGGTTACTTCTGTCCACCCCTCTGCCCTGAGTACGGTGGTGAGCTGGTAGGCTGCCACTCACTCAGACACTCCTGAAAACTCTCAGCCAATATTCCTGCATCAAAGAATGAGTCTCACTTTCTGTGATATTTCAATTTCCTCCAACCTAATGGCACTGACATGATGAATGTGTGTGTCTGTTTGGCAATCTTGGATTAATGAGTTTAAACACTGTCCCTGGGGGAGAATAAGTGTTGAGACCTCTCCAGGGAAACCGCGGTCTCAGCCCTCTGAGCATCATGTAAGCTGGGACCAGCGAGGTGCCTGCCACGCAGGCTCAGGTGACACATTCATCACATGGAGGCCTTTGGGACACGTCACTGAAGGCCTGTTTTCTCCTTGCGGCACATCTGTGGTCTGCATGTTAACTGGCTTCTTCCTCGATTGTAATCAGACCCTCATTTGGGAGATGACACTGTTCCTAAAAGAATGTCACCTCCCTCAAGCATGAATTACTCTTCTCTCCCTCAGGGGTTTTCCAGATGTTCTCTGCTTTGATTCAGAAAATTTACTAATACTGAAAAACTCATCGAGCTGAACTCTTGGGGTTTGTGCTGAGAAATGGAATATTTCCTGCCATATCAGTAAACAAAGATGTCATCGTCATCAGTGATTGCAGCCCATCACTGTGAGCCGGTGAGCCCTAAGAAAACTCAGGAAGGAAAAGAATATCAGCAAACCATCAGACTACAGCCACTCCCCAGGGTAAGCCCTGAGGAAAGGATGCTCAAGATGTGAAAACAAAGGACGCTGACCCCAGATAGCTGAGGTGCATATCAAAGGAATAATTTCAGTGAGTCTAGACTCTAGCATCTTCCTGTACAGAGAAAAATGCTCAATTCCTTGATTTAGGATATCTGGTTTTCTTAATTAACAATATAATTTTTTGATGTTCAGACTACCTGCCTTTTTTTTTTTTTTTTTCCACAAAATTTCTATATAACCTGGCTCATCCCCTTACCTCCTCAAAGCTCTCAGGGTTACTTGAGATGTTGTCTCCTGGGCTTGATGTCCTAAAAATTCCCACTGAATAAAACAACTGTCTTTAGGTTGTGAATACTTTTACAAGTCAACAGTGCCACATGTCAATTACAAATTTCTATGAAAAAATTACCAACAATATTGTTTTACTTTTGTTTTAGACCTAAAAGGGTACTTTTGGTCTTTCAGCAATCATATACATATCATAGAAATACAACCTCATGGAAAAATGTCAAACAACATAGAAGTATAATTGTAGCTGGCATTTAATAATGTTTTCATACTATTGGGGCCAGGTTCTGGTGTAAGCATTTTATACAAATCATCTCAATTAGCTCTCACAGCAACCCTGTGAGGTGCAGAATGGAATACTTGCTGCCATGTCAGTAAACAAAGGATGTCACCGTCATCAGCAACTGTAGCTACCATGGATGATGAGCAGATCAGCCCTGAGGGAACTCAGGAAGGAAAGAATACCTGCCATCCAGCAGCCATCAGACCACAGCCACTCCAGACGGTGAGCCCTGAGAACTCAGGACATGAAAACCGAGGAAACTGGCCCCAGATAGCTGAGGAACATATCAAAGGAATGATTTCAGTGACCCAGATTCTTACATCTTCCCATACATAGAAAAGCGATACATTCCTTAACTTGGGATGTCTGGTTTTCTTTGATTCACAGTCATCTTTTGACAATCAGACTACCTGCCCTCCTTTGCAAAACTTCTATATAATTTGGCTCCCCTTGCTTGCCTCCTCAGAGTAGTTCTCTCAGGGCTACTTGAGATGCTGCCTCCTGGGCCTGAAGTCCTGAAAATCCCCACCGAATGAAACATAATGCAACTTCTAGGTTATGACTATTTTTTTAAGTCTACAGAGGTGAGCTTTATTATCAGCATCAGGAACCTGAACCTGGGCAGACTGACCTCTCAGGTGGGAATGTTAACGTTCCATCCCATATGGTGGTTGGAGTTGAGGGGAGACAGAGACCAGAGTAGTTTGGGGGGAGGTTCCTCAGCAGAGGCTGCCATTTATGGGAGGGGTACAACCTGGCCGGTCACAGAGAAGAGTGCCAGGCACTCAGGCAGAGGGCGAAGCTCAAACATTGTCTGTAGAGAGGAGTGTGGTGTCTGTGTGATGTGACAAGAAAGAATCCACTAAGATAGGACACACGGTCACCAGTCATTATGAAGGATTTGACATGGGAGCCATCTGAGGTTGGCTATGTGTCTACGAAAGCCAGGGTGGCTGACCTGGTGATCAGCGTGTACACTCCAAGGAGGACCAGCATCCTCAATCTGAACTTTCTGTTTAAGGCACTTAAGAAACTTCCTGGAAGATATGTTTGCTCTTGAATCTCCAGGGTCGACTAACTATGACCTATGGGCCAAACCTGCCTGCTTTGTTGGAATCTATGAAGAAGAATAGATTTTACTTTTAAATAGAAAAAAGAAAAGAAGAACATATCTGGACACACGAACATTATATGAAATTCAGGGTTCAGTGTCTTATTAGCTTGGTGCAAAAGTAATTATGGTTTTGCATTGTTGAAATTTGCTGTTTGAGATTAGAATACATTCTTAATAAATGTGGTTATGTTATACACCATTTTAATGTGTGTTTTTTTTTTTTTGCTAATGATTTCTTCAGTTCAGTTCAGTTCAGTCGCTCAGTCGTGTCCGACTCTTTGCGACCCCATGAATCGCAGCACACCAGGCCTCCCTGTCCATCACAAACTCCCGGAGCTTACTCAAACTCATGCCAATAGAGTCGGTGATGCCATTCAGCCATCTCATCCTCTGTCGTCCCCTTCTCCTCCTGCCCCCAATCCCTCCCAGCATCAGGGTCTTTTCTAGTGAGTCAACTCTTCGCATGAGGTGGCCAAAGTATTGGAGTTTCAGCTTCAGCATCAGTCCTTCCAATGAACACCCAGGACTTACCTTCTTCAGGATGGACTGGTTGGATCTCCTTGCAGTCCAAGGGACTCTCAAGAGTCTTCTCCAACACCATAGTTCAAAAGCATCAATTCTTTGGCGCTCAGCTTTCTTCACAGTCCAACTCTCACATCCATACATGACTACTGGAAAAACCATAGCCTTGACCAGATGGACCTTTGTTGGCAAAGTAATGTCTTTGCTTTTTAATATGCTATCTAGATTGGTCATATACTTGCTGTTTATTTTATATTTTAGCCTATGGAAACAATGTTAGACAAAAAGCAAATTTGAGCGATTTTCTTATTGGAGTTCAAAATGGGTCGTAAAGCAGCAGAGACAACTCACAACATCAACAACACATTTAGCCCAGGAACTGCTAACAAACATACAGCGCAGCGGTGGATCAAGAAGTTTTGCAAAGGAGATGAGAGTCTTGAAGACGAGGAACACAGTGGCCAGCCATCAAAAGTTGACAATGACAATCGACAGTCACTGTCCAAGCTGATCCTCTTACAACTATATGAGAAGTGCCAAAGAACTCAACGTGGACCATTCTATGGTTGTTTGGAATTTGAAGCAAATTGGAAAGGTGAAAAAGCTTGGTAAGTGGGTGCCTTAAGAGCTGACTGCAAATAAAAAAAAATCGTCATTTTGAAGTGTCATCTTCTCTTATTCTATGCAGCAACAGTGAACCATTTCTCAATCACACTGTGATGTGCAATAAAAAGTGGATTTTATATGACAACAGGCAACAACCACCTCAGTGGGTGGACTGAGAAGAAGCTCCAAAGCCAAACTTGCACCAAAAAAAGGTCATGGTCACTGCTTGGTGGTCTGTGCCAGTCTGATACACTACAGCTTTCTGAATCCTGGGGAAACCATTACATCTGAGAAGAATGCTCAGCAAATAGATGAGATGCACTGAAAACTGAAACACCTGCAACCAGCATTGGTCCACAGAAAGGGCCCGATTCCTCTCCATGATAACACCCAACTGCACATCACGCAACCAACACTTCAAAAGTTGAGTGAATTGGGTTACAAAGTTTTCCTCATCCACCATATGCACCTCACCTCTCACCAGCCGACTACCACTTTTTCAGGCATCTCCACAACTTTCTGCAGGGAAAATGCTTCCACAACTAGCAGGATGCAGAAAATGCTTTCCAAGAGTTAGTTGAATCTTGAAGTATACATTTTTATGCTACAGGGAGAAACTTATTTCTCGTTGGCAAAAATGTGTTGATTGTAATGACTCTTATTTTGATTAATAAAGATGTGTTTGAGCCTAGTTACAATGATTTAAAATTCATGGTCCGAAACCACAATTACTTTTGTACCAAGCTAATACTAAAAATGTTTTATTGGAACACAGCTGTGCCCATTCATTTACCTACTATCTGTGACTGCTTTCACCCTATAACAGCCTAGCTGAGTAATTGTGACAGAGACCATATGGCTCAAAATTGAAAATTTTTACTAGCTGGTCCTTTATAGAAAAATTTGGGGGTGGGTGGGGTGGGAGGGGGGTTCAAGAGGGAGGGGATATATGTATACTTATGGCTGATTCATGTTGTTGTACTGAAAAAACCAACAAAACATTGTAAAGCAATTATCCTCCAATTAAAAATAAGCTTAAAAAAAGAAAAAAGAAAAATTCTGTCCTGATCCTACTCTTTGGAAAAAAGAAAAAAACATGGAAAGGAATCAGGGACTAACCTTGTTCTTGGAGCTGAAAGAGCTCCCACCTTAAACGGATGAAGAAGTAAATGCCCACGGAGGGGAATATTGATCATTGAGTCATTGATTTGCTGACTTGTCTAACAAATCAATCATTCACACAAGGGGTCCCCAACCTCTGGGCCTTGGATTGGTACCTCCTGTCAGATCAGTGGCAGCTTTAGATTAGAAATAGAGTATACAATAAATGTAATGCACTTACATCATCCAACCCCTGCCACCCTTCCATGGAAAAATGGTCTTCCATGAAAACTGTCCCCTGGTGCCAAAAACGTTGGGAACCACTGTTCTAGACAACCTAGATGAAAGGCTACTGTATGCAGGCCTCCCAACTCCATTTACATTTTGGAAAAACACCAGAAATCAAGCCAGCTAAGACTCCTGGCTGTGAGGAGGGCCCTCAGGCTCTCACCCACCTGCCGCCTAGATTCAGGACCCAGCCCGCTTTCTCCTCTAGACTCCAGCAAGGAATTGGGCTACACCCAGTGCACATGAGGTTGGCCGACGGATTTCCTGCAGCGCCTGCTAATGTGATTTGGCAGTTTCTGCAACACCATTCATCCTTCACATCCTTCCCTTCACTGAAGGCAATACTAAGTTTTGCCACTTTATTTTCTACTTTTATCCCCCCAATCTCTTGCCTGTGTTACAGAGAGGAACTAACCCCCATGTTGCATCTGTTTCTTTTACTTTAACCTTTGCTTCCCATTTTTTCTGTTCACTAAAAGGACACTGTCTATATATAATGGCCTGCCTTGGGGAACCATCCCCCTCTGCCTGAATTTTAAACCAAAATCCCTTCGTTCAGGACCCTGAACACCTGTGGATGGCTACAGGAAGGAAGAAATTAACACATCTCCTCCCAAGGTTGGCCATTCCAGGAGATATTTGTGAGATTAATGGTCTTTTTACTTTACTGCCTCACCTCTCCCTTCTCTATTCTATAAAAGAATCTGGCATCCAGACCCCAAAAGGTGGTTATTTTGAGACATTAGTCTACCACCTTCTTGGTCTGCCGGCTTTCCAAATAAAGTCGTATTCTTTGCCTCAACACCCTGTCTCTTGGTTAACTGGCCTGTTGTATGGTGAGCAGAGCAAGCTTGGACTCAGTAACACCTAGAGAGTGCCTACATGGAAACATGGGAGTCATCCCCTTGGATGGCTCAGCAAGCTGTGAAGATTCTGGTCCTGGATTTCCCTAATCCTAGCCCTGAGGGCCTCAGCTGAGTGGTCCACAAAGAATTAAAGATGCTGGGACATTCCTGGTGATCCAGTGGTTCAGACTCCATGATTTCAATGCAGGGGGCATGGGCTCTATTCTATCTCTGGTTGGGAAACAAAAATCCCATGCACTGTGCTGTGCTACCCATTTGACAAAAAAATGAAAAGAAAAGAAAGAAAGAATTAAAGATGTGGACAAAGATTAAACTCCAAATAGGTAAGTTAGAGAGATGGAAGGGAAAGTTAGAAGGAGGAGGAAGAAAAGGAGGAGGGGAATTGGGGAGAAAGGGGAGGAAAAGAATGGAGGTGGGAGGGGGAGGAAAGAGGAGGGGAGAGAAAAGGAAACACCATGAATGTCCAACAATACAGCATCGGTTACATATATTACTTTCCAACAATACAAGGAACAACTCTGCAACCATTTAAAAGTTATTGCAGGCTAGCCTGCGGTATTTTCTCCAGAGATACAACCAACACACAATGGATGTGATAAGTCATGGAGGGTTCCCAGGTTCAGCAAATAACAATACAACAGCGCCAGTTACATTCGAATTTCAGATAAATAAGGAATCATTTTTAGCATAAGGATGCCCTGTGCAATCTTTGGAACATACCTATACGCAAAAATGAGCTATTTAAAATCCTAAAAGATGAGGCTGTAAAAGTGCTGCACTCAACATGCCAACAAATTTGGAAAGCTCAGCAGTGGCCACAAGACTGGAAAAGGCCAATTTTCATTCCAATCCCAAAGAAAGGCAATGCCAAAGAATGTTCAAACTACCATACAATTGCACTCATTTCACATGTTAGCAATGTAACGCTCAAAATTCTTTAAGCTAGGCTTTAACAGTATATGAACTGAGAACTTCCAGATGTACAAGCTGGATTTAGAAAAGGCAGAGGTACCAGAGATCAAATCGCCAACATCCACTGGATCACAGAAAAAGCAAGAGAATTCCAGAAAAACATCTGTTTCACTGACTGAGCTAAAGCCTTTGACTGTGTGGATCACAAGAAACTCTGAAAAATTCTTAAAGAGATGGGAATACCAGACCACCTTACCAGTCTCCTGAGAAACCTGTATGCAGATCAAGAAGCAACAGTTAGAACTGGACATGGAACAATGGATTGGTTCAAAATTGGGAAAGGAGTATGTCATGGCTGTATATTGTTACTCTGCCCATTTAACATATACACAAACTCTGTGTGTGTGTGTGTGTGTGAGAGAGAGAGAGAGAGAGAGTGTCACTCAGTCTTGTCTGACTTTTTGTGATCCCATGGACAGTAGCCCACCAGGCTCCTCTGCCCATGGAATTCTCCAGGCAAGAATACTGGAGTGGGTAACGATTCCCTTCTTCAGGGGATCTTCCTGACCCAGGGATCAAACCTGCATCTCCTGCATTGCAGGTACATTCTTTACCATCTGAGCCACCAAGGAAGCCTAATATGCAGAGTACATCATGTGAAATGCCTGGCTCTCACAAGCCAGAATCATGGTTGCTGGGAGAAATATCAACAACCTCAGATATGCAGATGATACCACTCTAATGGCAGAAAGTGAGGAGGAACTAAAGAGCCTCTTGATGAGGGTGAAAGAGAAAAGTGAAAAAGCTGGCTTGAAACTAAACATTCAAAAAACTAAGATTGTGGCATCCGGTCCCACTGTTTCATGGCAAATAGATGGGGAAAAAGTGGAAACAGTTACAGATTGTATTTTCTTAGGCCCCAAAATGACTGTGAACAGTGACTGCAGCCATGAAATTAAAGGACGCTTGCTCTTTGGAAGAAAAGCTATCACAAACCTAGACAGCATATTAAAAAGCAAAGACATCACTTTGCCGACAAAGGTCAGTCTAGTCAAAGCTATGGTTTTTCCGGTAGTCATGTAGGGATGTGAGAGCTGGACCATCAAGAAGGCTGAGCAACACAGAACTGATGCTTTTGAATTGTGGTGCTGGGGAGAAGACTCTTGAGAGTCCCTTGGACAGCAGGGAGATCAAGCCAGTCAATTGTAAAGGAAATAAACCCTGAATATTCATTGGAAAGACTGATGCTGAAGCTGAAGCTCCAACACTTGGATCACCTGATGTGAAGAGTCAACTCACTGGAAAAGACGCTGATGCTGGGAAAGACTGAAGGCAGGAAGAGAAGGGGACAGTAGAGGATGAGACGGTTGGATGGCATCACCTACTCAATGGACATAAGTGTGAGCAAATTCTGGGAGCTAGTGAGGACAGGGAAGCCTGGCGTGCTGCAGTTCATGGGGTTGCAAAGAGCTGGACACATCTGAGCAACTGAACAACAACAATACTCAATATGATGTCATTGATCTGAAATTCAGATCTAACTGGGTGTCCTTCACTTTCTCTGCAATCCTACAAGAAGAGGGAGGCCAGAGTTTGGATTTCAGCCCCATCATCTGAGCCATCATTAGTCCAAAAGGCCTGCTGCATGCAGGGCTGGTGGGACACCATCTGCAGCCACAATAGTTAGAAGAGTGGCTGCATCTCAGCCTGATGCCTCTCCATTCCCCCTGGACGGTCCTCCTAGTGATGTGGGAGTTTGAGAAGACACAAGAAGAAATAGCAAAGGCAGCCAAGGGACTGATGGGAGGAGAAAACTGGGTACAACATGGAAACACATGTCAAGGGCTTTGAAAATATTTAAACGCTAGTCTAGTGATTTCCATTTCTAGAATTTCATCTTAGGGAGATAATTAAGGGAGCCATAAAAATGTAGCTACGATTATGTGCAATAGAGTCTTGTTTGCATCAGTAAAACACTGGAAGCAGCATAACTGTCGACAACAATAGAGGGCTGCTTAAATAAAGGAAGGGACAGGGCATAATGGAATTCTCCCCGGGTATTAAACATGATGCTCAAAAGAGATGTTATTGATACAAGAGAATGAACCATACCACAGAGCAGTTAAGAAACATTAGGACCCAATTTTGCAAAGTACAGATGCTTAGATAAAAGACAGGATGACTCCATTCAAAATGTTACAATGATTATTTTGAGGGATTTTCTTTTTTGACTGCGGCACAGGCTTGCAGGTTCCTAGCTCCCTGATCAGGAACTGAATCCATGTCCTCAGCAGAGAAACCGTGGAGTCCTAACCACAGGAAAGCCAGGGAATTTCCCTGGAGGATTTTTTATTTCCTTCATTTGCCTTGTATTTTCAATTTTTGTTTGTTTTTAAATATGCATGCATTATCTGGATGATTTTGAAAGGGTTTTGTTTTAAATTCCCATGGGCCAGTCTTGGGTCCCTACAGCCACGGCAGAAACCGCTCTGTGCCGTTGTCTTTACAGCATCATTTCTGGCCATAGAGCCGGTGTTCCTAGGAGCCCGCCTGCTGTCCTGTGTGATCCTGGTGCATCCTCAAGCCTTGCTCCTTTCAAGGTGTCCCCCACTCAGGACACCTCTCTGTCTCTAACTCCTATGCAGCCTTCAGGGCAGCCCCAGCATCTCCTTCCAGGGTCTTCAAGATGCTCCAAGTGGCATCACGTCCTCTTCCTTCAGTTCCACAGCCTGTCACTCCCCTGATAATCATCTGGGCACTTGTGTTTCTCCCTAAAGAGACTGTGCACCCTTTAAGGGGTTTGCCTCTTCCCTCTGTGATTCCAGCACACCACACGTGCCTGACACATCGCATTAAATCCATGATGAAGAGAGGAAGGCAAGCTGGTGGGCGGACATGGAGGAGTACACACCGTCCTGGATCTTTATGGAAGCAGGGCCTTAGGACTGCCAGTGCAGATGGAAAATTCTCAAATTCCGTGATAGAGACCCCACGAGAGCGAGAGCATCCATCAATGGCGGTGAGTCACCCCCCAGAGAAATCCAATTAAACATCCGGATTTCAAGTGATCTTGCTTTGCATTCAGCTGTCAATACAGTTTCTATTCTGAGCTCTCAGCATTTGGGCCTCCTGTGCCTTCCATTGTCTGATCGCTGCTGAGTTCCTGCCAGAAGCGACCACATCTTCTCCCCTAAACCTTCCCTCCCAGCTTCCAAGTTCATCTGTCCCTCATGCTGACGCTGACAAAAGCGAACATGCATTTGAGTACTTCCCAGGATTCAGCAACAGGGTCTAGACCCATCTCTTTAAATCTTCACCATCTATAGGGCAGGTATGATCATTCTCAACTTTATAGAAGGCTCAGAGAGGTTAAGTACATCACCCAAGATCACACAGATGGCAAGGGATGAAGGCAAGATTTGAAAAAAAAGACAATCTGACTCCAAAGCCCTGACAATCACCACTATTACAAGCTGGCTAGAAATGTGACCCCAATAAACCAGGTTGTTCCCTTCTACCCTGGTACCCCCCGTCCTCTGCCCCAGCCTTGCTGTCAGGAGCCTTTAAAAATACTTTCAACCAGTGTATGTTCCAAGATGTGGGTTTTCTTGGGGGATGGCTTTAGCCCCACCCCATAATTCCCATTAGCCCTCAAATCCACTTCAATATTTTAAAATATTTTTGAGAGATGGGGATACATGTAAATCCATGGCTGATTCATGTCAATGTATGGCAAAAACTACTACAATAGTGTAAAGTAATTAGCCTCCAACTAATAAAAATAAATGGAAAAAATAAAATAAAATATTTTTGAAAAAACAAACCAAAATAAATAAACATCAAAATGTTTTTGAGATGGCCAATCAACCTTTTCCCCAGTTTTGTGTAAAGTTTAAAAAAAAAAACCACTTGGGAGAAAATCATGCACTTTTTACTGATCTTTTGTTGCTGTTTGGTTGCTAAGTTGTGTCTGACTCTTTGCAATCCCATAGACTGTAGGCCACTAGGCTCCTCTGTCCATGGGATTTCCCAGGCAAGAATAGTGGAGTGGGTTGCCATTTTCTTCTCCAGGGGATCTTCCCAACCCACGAACCTGCATCTCCTGTGTGGCAGGCAGATTCTTCACCACAGTGCCACCTGGGAAGCCCCACTGAACTCTACCACCAATCAATAGAAAACTGTGGGCCTGCTATTGCAAATGCAGCCTTCAGATAAATCCCCTGATTCTTCCCTGTGATCGTTGACCCAAAGCCCCTCCTACACAGGAGTTCTAAAGCTGTCATTCCTTTCCGCTGAGTATCTAACAACTGAAGGAAGAAAAGCTTAGAAACACAGTTTGTTAAACCCAAGTCCCAGGAAAAGTCTCCCAGCCTGAAAAGTAGCCTATGGCTTTGGCCACACTATCCATCCTCTTAGCTTAGCTCTGCTCCTCCTGTGAAAACACCCAGCGTCCCTCTATAAGCCCTGGGTTAGCTACAACCAGCACCCACAGTTTCCCTTGGATACTTGGTACTATTTGAAGAGATCTGCTTTTGAGGGTAAGCAAATTAACATTTAAATGACTCTCACATTTGTTCAGGACCAGTGATTAGCAGTCTTCTTTCTATGGAAGCAGGATCCTAGTGATTTGGCAAACCACATAGAAGCTGAAGGTTTCCTCTGCTGTATCCTCCAGGACAGAGTAGGGGTGTAACTAGCTGGTGCTCCGTCAAGTACGACCCTTCGAGATCCCCTGGACTGTAGCCTGCCACATTCCTCTGACCATGGAATTCTCTAGGCAAGAATAATGGAGTGGGTAGCCTTTCTTGTCTCCAGGGGATCTTCCCAACCCAGGGATCAAACCTGGGTCTCCTGCATTGGCAGGTGGATTCTTTACCACTAAGCTGCCAGGGAAGCCAATGATGATTTCAGCTACCATTTATTTAGAATTTACTGTGTGACGGGCGTGTGTTAAATGCTTTATACAGATTATCTCAATTAATTCTTACATGGGTTATAATAACTCTTCAAGGTGGATACTATGAGACCATCTCTCTTTTAGAGATGAATATCCTATAGCTTCTAGAGTTTAAAGTGGTTCAAGCAGAATCACACAGCCAGTTAAATGGTGGAGCCAGGGTGCCAGTGTAAGTATTGCCACCTGGGTGCTCATGTTAAGGCAGTGAGAAGCCTCTCCTTTATTGTTCTAAGAAATTCAACACTTTATTAAGTTATTAAGTGAAAGTCGCTCAGTCGTGTCTGACTCCATAGACTAGTACAGTCCACGGAATTCTCTAGGCCAGAATACTGGAGTGGGTAGCCTTTCCCTTCTCCAGGGCATCTTCCCGACCCAGAAAGTGAACTGGGGTCTCCCGCATTGCAGGCAGATTCTTTACCAGCTGAGCCACAAGGGAAGGATTAAGAAATACAGCATAACCCTCTTCAAAAATACAAAAATCCTATAGACAGCATAACTCACTCTATTTTGAAGGCTGTTTACAGACCATCTACTTGACTCACAGATGACTCTTTGGGTTGTAACTGAGCAGGACCCTAAGGAGCCATTCCAAAACAGACCACCTCTTTTCTTTTTTTTTTCTTTCTGGCTTTGCTGGGTCTTCACTGAGGCTCATGGGCTCAGCTGCCCCGCAGGATATGGGATCTTAGTTCTGAAACCAGGGATTGAACCCACTTCCCCTGCATTGAAAGGCAGATTCTTAACCAGTGGACTCATAGGGAAGTCCCTCCACCTGACTCTCGGATAAAGTAAAACTTTAGCCCCCTAGGCCTTCCACAAATCCCAAAGAATAAATTTAATCAGATAAGTGCGAAAATGCAGAAACAAAGGAAAACAAGCAAGACAAAATAATCATAGTTTAACCATTAAACAAAGTCAAGAACCTTTAGTTCCTTCTCTTGAACTATATACAGATAATATTCTCAGCCATACCCTTGAGATGTTTTGCAGACACTGAATCCTCCACCAGGTGGAAGAAGTTAACTGCTTGCTGCCCACAAGCATGTACATTTCTCAGACCAGTTGAAACCAGAACGTTGATGATGTTGACTTCTGATTACCTCACCACCAACCAATCAGAAGAATGTCCACAAGCTGACCACATACCCCACAACTGCCCTCCCTCACCCTGTCTTTAATAACCTTTTCCAGAAAGGCCTTGGGGCATTCAGGTCTTTTAAGCACTAGCTGCTCTGGACACCTTGCTTGGCGCCTGCAATAAATGCTACTTTTCTTCACCATGACCTGGAGTCAGTAGACTGGCTTTACCACCGGGGCGGGGAGTCTCACTCTTACTATGGACAAAAGCTGGAATTTTTGGTTGTTTAATATCCAAACTCTAGTTTTAGGGGAACTCTTCATTGTGTGAGTGCTCATTGGAGAAATTAAAAAAGGAAGCACTCCTTCTTCACACTCAGCCAAGCAGAAGATGCTGCCCAAGACCACTGAACAAATGACGCAGAGAAAGGATGGTGAGGCTGGATCTGTGATATCCAGCAACAGTGGTGGTGGCATTCTGGCCAGACTGGTCCTGTGGCCAGCCTCTGGAGCCCTTTGGGTTCCGACCCATTTTCTAGATTCCCTTTGGTTCTATGAGCCCTTCGCCCACCCTACGCCACCCTAAGCCTTCCAGTAAATCCTTTTCTGTGCATGAGTCAGGCAGTGTTTTCTGTTGTTTGCAACCAAGAGCTGGAACTGAAACAAGCTTCTCTCTGAAGTGGCTCCTGCCTCTGAGGGGAGGGCTGACGGGGACAACTTTCTCACCTTAGGTCACTTTAGCGAGCCTGTAACACCTTCTGTGGATACCTGGATAGTTTGCCCCTTAATTCAGTTCTGGACAAAAAGACACCAGTAAGAAGTATTAAGAAAAACTTAGGATAAGATTTGGGCTTGTGTTAGGTGCTTTGGAGGATGGTTTAAAGGAAGTGGCATTAACTCAGGACTGGATGTCATCAGCAAGTGGGGGGATTCTTATATTTTGATAGGGTATCTTAACAATCCTTATATCAAAGTGAGAACAGTGAGACTAAAGCTTCCATTGGTAAAGAAGCAGTTGCAGTCACTAAGATGAGCCCAGGTTATGGAGATGCTTGGTCATTTTTTTATAGTTTGGACAATGTTCCCATCCTATTCATTTTCAGACACACTTGTGAAGTTGTCTTGTTTTGGTCTTGACCTATCTTAGTCTTAAAATGGCCTCATCTAATACTGGTGAGCTGCAAAACTGTTTATGTTCAACGCAATGTCCTGGCCTAGGGAGCAGCTAACATATATGAAAGTATGAAATCCTTGACTCCGGGGACCAGTCCTACCCACTTTTGTCTTCCCTGAGGTGCTCAGCACGGTGCCTGGCACATAGAATGTCCTCTGTGACCATGGAGCAACTGAGACTGCATGCCACAGCTAAAGTGTCCATGTGCCACGTCAAAAAATTCCTCATGATGCAATGAAGATCCCACCTACCGCAACTAAGACCCAACAGAACCAAATAAATTAATTAAAAAAAAAAAAAAGGATGTTCTCTCTGAATGCTGGCTGAGCTCAATTACAGGCCCAGGGAACTCGGGACCTGGCTCGATGAGGACCATGCTGAAATATGGTTTCCATATAAATGTGGTTTCAGTGTAAACATGTGACTTATGCATGCATGCAGGCTAAGTCGCTTCAGTTGTGTCCAACTCTTTGCAACCCTGTGGACTGTAGCGGGCCAGGTTCCTTTGTCCATGGGGTTCTCCAGGCACGAATACTGGAGTGGGTTGCCATGCCCCGCCTCCAGGGGATCTTTCCGACCCAAGGATCAAACCCGTGTCTCTTATGTCTCCTGTATTGGCAGGCGGGTTCTTTACCAATAGTGCCACCTGGGAAGCCCAAGACTCACACAGAATGAACACTTGTCAAAAATGTATTTAACCCACTAAAGAGGGAACCAGTAAGATGGTAAAACTCATTCCTAGAGCATTTGAGGAACTGGACTTATGGGTACTCTTTAATAAGAATCTTAGAATAAGATTGCTAGGTTAGATAGACAGTTGGTTAACAGCCTCTAGGGCAATGAAACCATCACCTTTAGGGTTACCCTTTTGCATGGACAAAATCTACATGTCAACATGTAATTTCATAGTGTCAGTGCTCTAATCAAATCGTAAATAATAACCCAGTCAAGTACGGACACCCTCCCAGATGATTACATAACATTAATACTTGGGCACATTGTTAAACAGTGTCCCAGGATGACATGGAAATAACATGCTTGCCCCACCCCCTTCCTTTATTTACGATTTTTAGTTAATTTTTATTTTAAAAGCATAATAAAAGATTCTCGTGGCTTCTTAGGAACACATTCAGCTGACTTTTTTTTCACTACTTCATATTTGCAGTGGTATCACGGCTAATATTCACTGAATAGTTACTATACATTAGACACTATGATAATTTTTTTTTTAATTTTTTAAAAATTTTTACTTTTTTTGGCCATGCTGAGTGGCTTGTGGGATCTTAGTTCCCTGACCAGGGATCAAGCCTGAGGCAGGGCAGTGAAAACGCCAAGTCCTTACCACTGGACCGCCAGAGAATTCCCTTGATAACTACTCTATATGGCTTAGCTCATTTACTTTTCACCAAAAAATCCCTAGAAGGTAACTCATTCAGAGGAAAACAAGTGTGGTATAATAAAAAGTATATATTTGGTCTTTGTTTCTGCTTCCTGGCACAGAACTTCTAAAAACTCATAGAATTTCCTGAGTGATGTGTTATTCATAATAATATTCATAATAATCTCCTCTGATTATTATGCTGGCATAAACACCTGAGTTTATGCCAGCATGACTCAGGTGGGGCCCCTAGGTAGCTTCAGGTTGGGGCTAGTCACCATGTAAGCAGATAGGGTAGGGGGCGCCCTGGAGAAAGAGAATCAAGCATGGTTTTCCTGACAGAAGAGAAGCCACTTTTGACTACAGCCATTTTGTGATCTAAGCCTGGCCACAATGCTTGTCCTTAAACAGGTCTCAGTAATTAATGATCTTAAGGCAACAAAAGACCTCAGACACAAATGGCTTTTATCAGGCAAGAGAAAAGAAACCCAATTCTGTTTCAGTGGTAAAGATTAGCCTGATACCAACCACCAGATCTACTGGAAACTAAGGGATAATGATGTTGACCTTTTCTGATCCTCATGACTCCAGTATCAGCTAAAGCTTGGACTCTCCCTTTCATGAAATATGCATGTGCCCTTAGCTTAAAATGTCCCCAGTTCTGCTGTTCAGGGAGACACTGCTTTGGGAATGATCCCCAGTGCTCTCCTTACTTGCTGCAAGTAATAAATCCTTCTGTCTCCCAATCTTTGGCTTGGTTGTGATTTTTTGGCTTTGAAACAGGAGGGAAAGGGGGCTGGACACAACATTTAAAAGAATGGCACAGCCATAGGACATGACAATAAGTGGTTAGAACTAACTAGACCCAAGGTGGCAGAAAAAGTCAACTTCCACCAGTCCTTGAGCCTCAGTACACACTCATTGTAACACATCAGCAAGCTATTTTATAAATGACATTCCCGCAGGTTCCATGACAGTTCCAAGGCTGAATAAAAGGTGGGCAGTGGCACAGTTCCTGGAAATCCCCACACCTTCCCCCAAATAGCTGGAGTACCCCTCCCACTAATTAGCCTATGAAGTTGTTGCTATTTAATCACGAAGTCATGTCAGACTCTTTGCCACCCTATGGACTGCAGCACATCAGGCTTCCCTGTCCTTCACTATCTCCCAGAGTTTGCTCAAACTCAGGTCCATTGACTTGGTGATGCCTTTCAACCATCTCATCCTCTGTCGTCCCCTTCTCCTCCTGCCCCCAATCCCTCCCAGCATCTGGGTCTTTTCCAATGAGTCAGCTCTTTGCATCAGGTGACCTAAGTATTGGAGTTTCAGCTTCAGTATCAGTCCTTCCAATGAATATTCAGGGTTGATTTGCTTTAGGACTTTGCTGCTGCTGCTGCTAAGTCGCTTCAGTTGTGTCCGACTCTATGCGACCCCATAGATGGCAGCCCACCAGGCTCCCCCATCCCAGGGATTCTCCAGGCAAGAACACTGGAGTAGGTTGCCATTTCCTTCTCCAATGCATGAAAGTGAAAAGTGAAAGTGAAGTCTCTCAGTTGTGTCCGACTCTTAGAGACCCCATGGACTGCAGCCCACCGGACTTTACCCACTCCTAAAAAAACTGACAACCCCTGTACCCTGATGCCTTTAGCCTTCCAAGAGGTCCCACACTCTGTCTGTGAGTGTATTTCTTTCTAAATAAATCCACTTCTTACTCACCATTTTGTCTCTCCCTGAATTATTTCTGCAATGAGACATTAAGAATCTGAGTTTCATTAAGTCCTGAAACTAGGTGTCTAATCTCAATTAAAAGACCATGAGTTTCTGGTCTTTTAATCTGAGCCACATGGTTTCAGCTTGATACCCACCAAGAGGAGAACTCAGTTTTTCAGGTGATAACCAGGAAGACCAAACACGGGATTAGAAGGTGGGTGCTTCCATCCCCACCCACCCCCACATCTCTGGAGAGAAGAGGTGGGATGCAGATTGAGTTATAGAAACTGGCATATGTATACTTACACCTGATTCACATGGTTGTATGGCAGAAACCAACACAATACTGTAAAGCAATTACCTCCAAATAAGAATAAATTAAAAAAAACTCTTAAACAGTGAGATTTGTGGGGGTTCTGGTTTGGGGGACACAGTGATCTGCTGAGAAGGTATGCCCACAAGACAGTGGAAGTTCTACATGCTCACCCCCTCCCCCTACACTTTGCCCAAATGGAGCTCCTTCATCTGGCTCTTCCAAAATTGTAGCCTTTATTTTCTTATTTTTTTATAGTCTTTATAATAAACCTGTAAATGTAAGTAAACTGTTTTCCTGAGTTCCATGAATCATTCCAGCAGATGATCAAACCTTGTGTGTATGTGTGGGAGGGTCATAGAAACCCCCAAATTTTTAGTTGGCTGGGCAGAAGTGTGGGTGGCCTGGGACTTGTGACAGGCATCTGAAGGCTGTCATGTGGGATGAAGCCCTTTAACTGGTAGGATCAGATCTCAACTCCAGGTCAGCACGTAATTGGATTATTGGATATCCAGTTGGTGTTAGGGAATTGGAAAACTGATGTGTAAAGCTGACACATATTTGGTGTCAGAAACAGTGATAAAGTTAGTTCCTGTATCAGAACCCACAAAATAGAGGCTGGCCCAGTGGCTGAGCCCACGTCACACATCTAGACATAAGTCAGTCTGTATTTACAGGAACCCAGTGTTGAAGATGGAGAAAGAAATGGCAACCCACTCCAGTATTCTTGCCTAGAGAATCCCGTGGATAGAGGAGCCTGGTGGGCTGCTGTCCATAGGGTCGCACAGAGTCGGACACGGCTGAGGAGACCTAGCAGCCTCAGCAGCAGCAGCAGTGTTGAAGAATCCTAACACACAGCAATCGCAATCCTCCAACACAGCTGCAGTGTACATGTGCGCTCAGTCACTTCAGTTATGTCCGACTCTTTGAGTCCATCGACTGTAGCCCGCTAGGCTCATCTGTCCATGGGGATTCTCCAGGCAAGAATATTGGGGTGGGTTGCCATTTCCTCCTCCAGGGGATCTTCCCAACCAGGGATCGAACTCACATCTCCTGCGTTGCAGGCAGATTCTTTACCATCTGAGTCACTTGGGAAGCCCAGGTTCATTGGTATCATTTTTTAATTTTTAACATTAGAAAACTTTAATATAAAATTTTTATAGCACCATAAACAGAAGAACCAATATTTTTCCTTTTTAAAAGACATGAAAATAAATTCTTAATGCTTTCCTGCTGCTAAGTCGCTTTCCTAAATATTACCTAAAATCATTCCAACAGGTACACTACCTCGGGAAAAACTGGACCAAATGAATCGAAGTCCCACAGCCAAGATCTCAACCCAGGTCCCATCTCCAAATCCAGTGCTGCTGATCGCTTGAGCACGCCCTGGCTCAGGTTAACTGTGTCGGGGGAGCAAGGCAGAGATAACCGAGTCCAGGCAGACGACAGATGGCCAGAAGGCTTACTCCTCCAGGCAGTTAATGAAACCATGGGCAAGGATCCCTGAATTTAATCACCAGGGCACCAAGCAGACCTACTCTAAATCGTTCTAGGAGCACATGGAGTTTTGCCTCCAGAACAGCTCAAGGCCATTTATGGTGACCTAAGAGGCAGTGTTAGTACTCAGAGACAGTGGAACAGCCTCGGATAATCAGCAGCTTTAAGGGGGAAGGACGATGCAGAGGTCCCTTGCCATGAGCCGGCATAGTTCAAGTCATGCTAAAATGCCAGTCTATTCAGGCTTTTCTAAAGTGTTGCTTTCAAAGTGAAATGTAGATCTCACTTTATGCCTGTGCTCAATCAGTCGTGCCTGACTCTTTGCGACCCCATGGACTGCAGCATGCCAGGCTTCCCTGTCCTTCACCATCTCCTGGAGTTTGCTCAAACTCATGTCCATTGAGTCAGCAATGCCATCCAACCATCTCATCCTCTGTTGCCCCCTTCTCCTCTTAAACAATTACTACCCTTAAATCCCAGAATCCCTGGTAGTTCAGTAAAGAAGTTCAGAAATCCCACATCTTTCAACTCTTGGCTTGCTCGAGTGATTTCTTAAAATTAAAAAAGAGACTCTATGTTGGTTTTTAGGGGTCAAAAACAGATGGGCAATGGAATGAATTGAAAGTGATCATTACTGAGTGATTATAAATTCTGCTTCTGGTTATGTGCCTTTAGAAAGCTTATAAATGTAAATTTCTTGATAAACACAGGACTGCTTTCAATTAAAGGCTTAATCAATGAACTTCTATAATGGATGTGATGATGAGGACAACAGATGGCACTGGGGTTCTCGGACACCCTGGGAGGCCACAAACATACATTTCATTTTGATTCTGATCACGAGCTAAGCTACAGGAGAGAGAGGTACTTACTGCTGTGCCAACATGGGCACATTTTATACCTTCACTCAATTTCATCATTAAAAAATATGGCAAGAAAGCAAGATGAGTCATCTGCAGGCAGCTGACAGACACTTGGGCTCTATTTCATTCAGGGAAGAGGTGAAGGAACGCACATGGAAGGTACAGGGAGAATCATCCAAAGTGTTTTCAAACTCTCAATGGCCAAGCCACACTCTGGACTGATTAACTCCGAATCTGGAAGTAAGGCCCAGGCATCAGCATGTTCTCTAAAGCTCTCCAAGTGATTCCTTGGCTCTGGGTGAGTCAAGGTTGAGCCAGTGATTTGAGAAGAACGGCCAGCCTAGAGCAAGACAGACAAGTTTCACGGCCTCCAGCCACTGGCTGCTTCTGTAAAGCTTCTCGATGTGTATCTTTGCTTAAAAAATTATTTTACTTATTTATTTTTGGCTGGGCTGGGTCTTTGTTGCTGCGCACAGGTTTTCTCTAGTTGTGGCAAGCAGGGGCTACTCTCAGGTTGAGGAGTGTGGGCTTCTCATTGTGGGGGCCCCCCACAGAAGCTGCAGAGCATGGGGTGGACAGCTGGCAGGCTTCAGGAGTTGCAGCACGTGGGGCTCAGCAGTTTCTGTTCCCAGGTTCCAGAGAGCAGGTCCAATAGTTGTGGCGCAGGGGCTTAGGTGTGCCATGGCACGTGGAAGCTTCCTGGATCAGGGATCGAACTTGCGTCTCCTGCATGGGCAGGCGGATTCTTTACCACTAAGCCAGCAAGGAAGCCCTCTTGATGGGTTATCAAGGCTCAACTGGGGAAGCAGAGCCACCATGAGTTATGGGGCAAGGGATGCATTATAGGAATTAGATCGGCCACAATCATGGGAGCAGCCGGTGAGGTGGAGGTCAGGGGAGGGAAGGTGAGGACCAGAGGAGACACCGAGCTGCCGATCTGAGAGATCAGGCGTGTGCATCTGGTTATGGTGGGGCTGCAGAGGGGGCAGGTCTATGCAAGTCTGTTGCCTTGTCTGCCCCGTGTCTAGAAGACATGGGGCCACGTTTGGTCAGCAGGTCAGACAGTCCAGAACACAAGCTGGACAGGAAGCGGCGGACAGTGAGGATGAGCCGGAACCACCTTCATGCTGTAACCACGGCTGCCCTCAAAGGGTCAACACTGCTGCTTCCCTACCGCCTCCCAGAATCTCCCGTTTTTATTTTTAGTTTCTCATCATTATAGCTAACATTCATTGCATACTTTATAACAAGTCTGGAGAGTACTGTTCTAAGTGATTTTAGATTTAATTTCTTTTTTTTTTTTATAATGCGCACCTTTTTTATTTAGTATCACAACATTAGTAATAATGATTGCAGTAATTTTTTTTTTTTTGGAGTATAGCTGCTTTATAGTCCTGTGTTATTTTCTGCTGTATAGCAAAGTGAATCAGCCGTGTGTATAGACAGAGCTGCTCCTCCTTGGATTTCCTTCCCATTTGGGGTCACCAGAGAGCACTGAGGAGATTTCCCAGTGCTACACAGTCAGTTCTCATCAATTATCTATTTTGTCTCCCACCTTTTACTTGGAACCACACAGGGAAAGGGATTCTGGGAAGCAGAGCTCTTAGCATAGTTAAGTTTTTTTTTTTTTTTTTTAATTTTATTTATTTAGTTGCGCTGGGTCTTAGTTGCAACACGTGGGATCTAGTTCCCTGACCAGGGATTGAACTCAGGGCACCCTGCATTGGGAACACAGAGCTTTAGCCACCAGACCACCAGGGAAGTCTTTTTTCTTTTTTTTTTTTAATTTTATTTCATAGTTAAGTTTTCAAGAGAACATTTCAGCACAGACTAGAAGGAATAAAGATAGTTTAGTAAAGGTGTCAGAAGTCAGAGGAATGTTAGTACCTTAATAGTTGGTACCCAAATTCCTCTTAGGGAGGAAATGTTCTGGGAATCATAGTTTAACAAACTCTTGGGGTAGCGTTCCCGAGAGCCCAGGCACCTTTAGGTGCCATGGCTTCTCAGAAGAGCGTGAAATTGCTCTTCGTGGGGCAGGAAGAGGCCAGTGTCTTAATGGGGACGGAGGGAGCTGAGAAAAACAAGAGCAAGGGAGGAGATGAGACTGGCTCAAGAAAAAGAACTACCTTGTGCAGGCTGATGAAAAAGACCTTATTAGCCAGGAATATAAAATGTGGATTTTTAAATAGCTTGTAAACAGCTCGGTGCCACCCCCTCTGTGATCCTTAGTTCTACAACTCCTCAAATGACCTGTGGGAGTATCGCAGGCTTTGTTTTGATTTGTTGTTATGGAAACTGAAGCATCTGCATTGCACATCCACACAGATGGTGGTATAGAACCCAGGAAACCAAGCCCAAGGGCAGAGAGGATATAAGAGGGAACCTGCTAGGTATTCAGAGACCACTGTCACGGATTTTGGTTTTCCCCAGGCTGTGGCATCATGAGTGGGAGGTACTTCTCCAAGGGTCTGGAGAGTAGGTACCCAGGGTAGAAGAAGATGTGGCATCTTACACAGACCCAGTTCAGCAGGGCAGCCTGAGGAGCAGAATGGGAATGTCTTAGCCAAGTTCATTCTCTGCTTTTGAGGACCCTAGTCTCTCTTGTTTGCTGCTCTTAAGGCAGTGGTGCTGTCTTTCCCACCAAAGTATGGTTTTCTCTACTCATCCACAGTCTTTGGTTTCCAAATCTCCCATCAGTTCAGTTCAGTCGCTCAGTCGTGTCCAACTCTTTGCAACCCCATGAATCGCAGCACGCCAGGCCTCCCTGTCCATCACAAACTCCCGGAGTTTACTCAAACTCATGCCCATAGAGTCGGTGATGCCATTCAGCCATCTCATCCTCTGTCGTCCCCTTCTCCTCCTGCCCCCAATCCCTCCCAGCATCAGGGTCTTTCCCAATGAGTCAACTCTTCGCATGAGGTGGCCAAGTATGGGAGTTTCAGCTTCAG
Source organism: Cervus canadensis (assembly GCF_019320065.1). Taxonomy (NCBI): domain Eukaryota; kingdom Metazoa; phylum Chordata; class Mammalia; order Artiodactyla; family Cervidae; genus Cervus; species Cervus canadensis. The sequence continues at coordinate 10,031,867 of NC_057417.1, read as the reverse complement.
CATCAGTCCTTCCAATGAACACCCAGGACTTATCTCCTTTAGGATGGACTGGTTGGATCTCTTTGCAGTCCAAGGGACTCTTAAGAGTCTTCTCCAACACCATAGTTCAAAAGCATCAATTCTTTGGCGTTCAGCTTTCTTCACAGTCCAACTCTCACATCCATACATGACCACTGGAAAAACCATAGCCTTGACCAGACGGACCTTTGTTGGCAAAGTAATGTCTCTGCTTTTTAATTATGCTATCTAGGTTGGTTATAACTTTCCTTCCAAGGAGTAAGTGTCTTTTAATTTCATGGCTGCAATCACCATCTGCAGTGATTTTGGAGCCCAAAAAATAAAGTCTGACACTGTTTCCACTGTTTCCCCATCTATTTCCCATGAAGTGATGGGACCAGACGCCATGATCTTAGTTTTCTGAATGTTGAGCTTTAAGCCAACTTTTTCAGTCTCCTCCTTCACTTTCATCAAGAGGCTTTTTTAGTTCCTCTTCACTTTCTGCCATAAGGGTGGTGTCATCTGCATATCTGAGGTTATTGATATTTCTCCTGGCAATCTTGATTCCAGCTTGTGCTTCCTCCAGCCCAGAGTTTCTCATGATGTACTCTGCATATAAGTTAAATAAGCAGGGTGACAAATCTCCCATCACCTAACCACAAAAAGGCTTCCTTAGTGGCTCAGATGGTAAAGAATTTGCCTGCCACTCAGGAGAGCTGGGTTCGATCCCTGGGTCGGGAAGATCCCCTGGAGAAGGGAATGGCAACCCACTCCAGTATTCTTGTTGGAGAATTCCATGGACGGAGGAGCCTGGAGGACTACAGTCCACGGGGTCACAGACAGTCGGACACGACAGAACGACTAGCACTCTTGTTTACTTTCATCACCTAACTGGTCCAGTCTCTCCGTATTCCAGGAGAGAGACTCTGATCAACCCAGGCTAAGCCAATCTGGCCCAGTTAGCTCTGGCCTGGAAGAGGGGAGTTAAGAGAGGCCAGAACCCCCCACATGCGGAGCTGATTCTCTAAGGAAGGGCAGTGGGGCTGGGAGGCAACCACTGGTGCTTCGGGAACACCAGCTGAGTTAAGCTACTGGAGCTAGAATCTCATCCCTCCTCATTCTTAGCTTAATCTCCTCATTTGTAAAATGTGACTCATTAGTACCCGCCTCATCAGGTTGCCATGAAGATGAAACCCAGTGATCCACTGAAAAAACTGAGCATTGTGCCTGGCACATGTATATGCTCAAGATTCATTAGATGAATTAGTAATGACAGCATTGAGAATTGATCACAGCATCTCAGCACTCCAGCCCTTCACCCATCTGAAGCTTCCATCTTTTACTCTGGACATCTCCAGACTTTGTCTCCTCCCCTGGATTGTTAGGGCAAGTCCTCATAAGTATTATTCACTGCATGTGCTTACTGAATAAAGGAAGGAATAAATAAGTGCTTGGATATCCCTATGTATGGAAACTCATGACCTCCCAAGATTCCAACTTTTGTAATTCCAAGTATTTGCTGAGGCCCCGCTTATGCTGGGATGGTTAACTGGTTTCTCCGCAGCATTTGTGATTCTAGTTCCACAAAGAAACCAACTTGCTCCTCTATGTGACAGTCCTTCGGATGTTTCAAAACAGATCTCAGATGCCCTTGCATCACCTCCTCTCCAGTCTGTATGTACCTTCCTATCATGGAAGAGACCTTCATTCCACCCTCCAATCTCCTCCCTTCTCCTATGCCCCCTCTTCAAAATAAATAGGCTACTACTAAAAGCCAAGCACATGAGCTGGATGTCTGCTCTTACCAAGCATCTGTTAAATTTCCAAACTCAATTTCTTCCTGAAGGAAAGGAAAGTAACATTTAATGAGCATTTATATTGTGGTAGGCACTATTTGTATGTGGGGGGCACTTAACATGATCACTTTTACTCCTCAAAATCACCCTAGGAGAGGTTAGTTAGCTGCATCGCCATTTGATGAATGAGTTAGCCAAGGCTCAGAGAGGTTAAGGTATCTGTTCAAGATTTCACAGCATACAAATGGCAGAGTTAGAATTCAAATGTAGGTGTAATATCATCTAGAGAAAGTTACAGGCCTTTCCCTTTATCAGAAAATAACTGTCAAAGAACCAAGACATTTAGTAATGAAGGAAAAAAAAAAAAAAAAAAAGGCTGCCTTTCCTCTGGCAGGACCCAAACTGGGAGGATCTTAGATTTTCCTAATCTAATTTGAAACCCCTGAGGTGTTTAGGGGACTAAGGACAGAAGGACAAGAGTTCCAGGCCAGAATTCCAAGAGGAAAGATCTATGTAACTGATCACTCAAGGACTAGCAGCCAATTAAACAAAGAAAAAGATATAAATCAAGATACTGTGTTAATGAGTAGCTATGGCGACATCCCTAGTGGACCAGTGGTTAAGACCTCGCCTTCCATTGCAGGGGATGTAGGTTCGATCAGGTAGCTAAGATCCCACATGCCTCCTGGCTAAAAAGCCAAAACATAAAACAGAAGCAATACTGTAAAAAACTCAATAAAAGACTTAAACAAAATGAGTGGCTATGCTGTGTAGACCCAGAACAAGAAGGCAAATCTACTAAGGTGTATTTTTTCCCTTCCTGTTTCTCTTTTGAGCAGCCTGTCCTGAAGATGTCAGTGGGGGCTGGCTCTTATCTGAAGAGAAATGAGGCACAGGCAAGCATTATCTGATTTGGGGCTACGTGCAGAGCAAAGAGCCGAGTCCTCAATTGAGATCATCAAGTGATACGGACAAGCAGCTCTCAACCCCAGCTGCCACTCACATCAGGCTTCCAGAGACAAGCAAAGAGCGAGGAAAACCCTGCACTGTCAGGCACGCATGACTGAGCCTGTGCGCACTCTGTCTCATAAGATGCTTTTTCCTTGGGAGATTTCAAAGATGAACACTCAGCATCAGATGAAGCGATGCAGGTTCTCCATGTGGTGTATGTTGTCTTCCCCTCAGCTCCACCGTGCCATAGACATCCCTTGTCACGGTTGCTGCCACCCTGGGAGTCCAGCTCTGCATTTGGCCCTGAAATGAATTGCCACGGTCTCTTAAGGTGGTCAGCTGAACAATGTCCCTCCAAGATATCCCCACCCTAACTCCCAGAACTTAACACATTACCCTAGACTGCAAGTGGGACTCTGCAGGTGTGATTCAATTAGGGATCTTGGGAGGGGGAGGTTATCTTGGATTATACAGGTGGGCTGATGCCAGTAGAGATTGGATGGTATCACTTGTGGTTTTTGAAGATGGAGGAAGGGACCACCAGCAGGGAACGTAAGACACGAGGCTCTGGAAGTGGGAAAGAGCTTGGAAAAGGATCCACCCCTTGGAAAATGAGTCTCCAGGAAAAGCTTGGCCCCACCAACACTTCGATGGCAGAAACCCACTGCAGACTTCTGGTCTCTAGAATGACAAGAGAATAGGTGTGGAGGTGTTTGTTTCTTTGGCCTTGTCATATAGCTTACAGGGTCTTAATTACCTAATCGGGGATGGAACCCAGGCCCTGGGCCATGAGAGTGCAAAGCCCTAACCACTGGCCCACCAGGAAGTCGCCCGTGTGTTAAGTCACCAGCTTGGTATCGTTTGTTACAGCGGCCACAGGAAGCTCATACGCTTTGTAGAGTGCACTGCAAGCTGCTGCACCATGGCCTCCCTCTGCAGGAATCCTGTGGATGGAACCAACTGGAAATGAGTCCGGCACTAAAAACAAGGGAAGTCGAGCCCTTGCTCATTTATTAGGTATAATTTCACGGAGCATCTACTCTGAGATGGGCCACGTGTTGGGTGCTGCCTACACTGTGAGGAGTTTAAACGGCTCAGCCTGTATCCTCATCAAGGCTGAGGCGAGCAGGAGAGAGATGGAGAACACGGACTTGCATGATAAGCACAGATTCATAAATGGAGGAAAAAAGACCTTGGTGACCGGGACAGGACGGGACCCAGACTGGAAAGTGCTGGGAAGGCTTCCCTAGGAAATGACCCTGGATCTGAGCCATGGGGGCAGGGGGAGAGTTAACCAGGCGGGAGCGGGAAGTGGGGGGCATCTAGATAGAAGAAACAGCACGGATGAAGGCTGCCGTGGAAGAGGAGGGACTGAAAGGAGGTCCATGGCGAGCAGAGGTGGGGGCCACAGGGGGAGAATGGATGAAGATGAGAAGGTGGGAGATGGGGTGGGAACAGACTGATGTGAACATTCTGGAATGTGCTTCCTGATGCTTATGTGTGAGAGTTTCTTCCGTGATGAGGGTGATGCTCTTCAAAGAACAATGGCTTTCTACTAGGATAGCCATTAGCCAGAACTGACTACGGAGTGTTTGAAATGTGGCTAAGACTACTGAAGGACTGAGTTTTGAGTTTTATTTAATTGTAACTAATTTACTTGGGGCTTCCCTGGTGGCTCAGTCAGTAAAGAATCCCCCTGCAGTGCGGGAGACCTGGGTTGGGAAGATCCCCTGGAGGGGGGCATGGCAACCCACTCCAGTATTCTCACCTGGAGAGTCCCATGGACAGAGGAGTCTGGTGGGCTACAGTCCGTAGGGTTGCAAAATGTCGGACGTGACTAAGCACAGCACAGCACACAGTAATTTAAGTTGAAATAGTCACATGGGGCTCATGCATATCCAATTATACACAACAGCTCTAGGCTGGATAGAGATATTGATAGATAGATAGACGAATAGATAGATATAACCTTATAAGGATTTACAGGATTACAGAGGCTAAGTCCCAAGATCTGTATGTCGCCAACCTGGAGACCCAGGAGAACCAAAAGTATAAGTCCCAGTCCAAAGCTGGCAAGCACCACACCCAAAAAGAGTTGATTTTTCAGTTCAAGTCCAAAGGTAGGAGGAAAGATTGACACCCCAGCTCATGCAGTCAGGCAGGCAAAGCTCCTTCTTGCTTCCTGCGCTTCTCACGTCTTCAACGGACTGGGTGAGGCCAACCCACCTTGGGGAGGTGCAATGTGGATGTGAGAGTTGGACTATAAAGAAAGCTGAGCGTCGAAGAATTGATGCTTTTGAAATGTGGTGTTGGAGAAGACTCTAGAGAGTCCCCTGGACTGCAAGGAGATCCAACCAGTCCATCCTAAAGGAGATCAGTCCTGGGTGCTCATTGGAAGGACTGATGCTGAAGCTGAAACTCCAATACTTTGGCCACCTGATGCAAAGAGCAGACTCATTGGAAAAGACCCTGATGCTGGGAAAGATTGAGGGCAGGAGGAGCAAGGGACGATAGAGGATAAGATGGTTGGATGGCATCACCGACTCAATGGACATGGGTTTGGGTGGACTCCAGGAGTTGGTGATGGACAGAGAGGCCTGGTGTGCTGCGGTTCATGGGGTCGCAAAGAGTCGGGCACGACTGAACTGAACTGACCTGCTTTACTTTACTCAACTCTGTGGTTGTTGTTCAGTCGCTCAGTCGTATCTGACTCTTTGCGACCCCATGAATTGCAGCACACCAGGCTTCCCTGTCCATCACCAGCTCCCGGAGTCTGCTCAAACTCAGGTCCATCGAGTCAGTGATGCCATCCAACCATCTCTTCCTCTGTCATCCCCTTCTCCTCCTGCCTTTCCCAGCATCAGGGTATTTTCTAATGAGTCAAGTCTGTAGGTTCAAATGTTAATTTTATCCAGAAACATCCTCACAGGCACACCCAAGATAATGTTTAAACAGGCATCTGGGTGCCCCAGAGCCCAGTCAAGTTGACACATAAAAGTAACCATCATAAGAACCTAATACAGGGTTCCCCTTCCCAGCTCAGCAGAGCCCAGGGGAGATCCTTGGGGCCAAGGGCATGAAACCCTTTATGGTAAGACAGTCAAAGCACCCAGAGAGATCTTCCTTTCCCAAAGCTTGTTCTGACTTTGAGAGGCAACAAGGAGCAGCAGACGCCTATCCAATGGGGTATATTTTTTCTCTATTTGATCAGCCAGGTCCCTACCCTCATCCCTACCTCTGCATACACTTAGGAATTCAGGAGGGTCCTTCCATTCAGAGGTCTCACCTGGAACACTCACCCTCCATCCTCTTCAGTCATCTTTTTTCATCTTCCCTTAAGGCCTCCTTCCTTTCTCCTTTCCCAGCTCCTCACATTCTGATATATTTTGTCCAAGACAAATTGCTTTTTAGATCTTCTGCAATTAAAGGCATCTCTTCCCACCACCTGATATGTACAGTGGCTCCTGCAACGGTGACCTGTTCTTAGGAGAGATGCTATTTAAAACCCAGGGTGCAACCAGAGTGACGCAGAACTGCCAAACGTGGCTGAGAAGTGTCAAGTTACATAAATGCACATGCTTCCTTTTGCCTTTGGCTTGAAGCTTTTCCTAACAGGCTTCAGGATTATCAGCTCATTAAAGGTAAAAAGGAGGCAGGGGTACCAAAATTTTTAAAAATAACAACAATAATAAAGTCAAGTCCCCAGAGCAGAGTTGGACTTGATGGGTAAGAGTCACTCCCAGATCTTAGGGGAGAGAGGTGGTTTTCTGGGTCTTCTCTGGAGATAACTAAGCAGCCCTGGTCCTTTTCCCTCAAGGCATGGTATTTAACAGTTAGAGGAGGCAAGGGAATCTTGGTTTGCCTGTAACCTAGGAAGAGCCCCCTACTTTCACATGTCCTCTCTTTCCATCCCTTGCGACAATGCTGTCAGGGAAGCATCAACACCCCATTGACCAGAAGGGAAAACTGAGGCTGGAATATTCGGCAAGATTTGCTCCAGTCCCCAGAGTCAATAAGAAATAGAACTGGGGTTCAAAACCAGCTGAGAGAGTCTACAGCTTGATGGTTGAAATCATGGACTCTGGACTCAGAGTGCTGGGTTATATCACTGTCTGCTGTTTCGTGGACGCTGAACAACCCTGGGCAAGTTACTTGACCTCTCTGAGCATTAATTTCGTCATCTATAAAAAGGGCAGGGATGGTGTTGTATGTCAATTAAGTTGTAGTGAGGAAAGCACTTAGAACACGGCCCAACACAGCAAGTATTTGAAAAGTTGCTGTTTACAACTCATCAACCCTCTACCATCATACCCTGAATCTCTTCCAGGTTCTAGGGCCCAAGTGCTTTACCACACTTGGTTCTTCTTTTTATTATTTTTTTTAAACTTTTATTGGAGTATAGTTGCTTTACAGGAAATGGACCCTGAATATTCGTTGGAAGGACTGATGCTGAAGTTGAAGCTACAGTCCTTTGGCCACCTCATGTGAAGAGCCAGCTCACTGGAAAAGACCCTGATGCTGGGAAAGACTGAGGGCAAAAGGAGAAGAGGGTGGCAGAGGATGAGATGGTTGTATAGCATAACCAACTTAATGGACATGCGTTTAAGCAAATCCCGAGAGACAGTGAAGGACAGGGAAGCCTGGCGTGCTGCAGTCCATGGGGTTGCAAAGAGTCCAACACAAGTAAACAACAGCAACATTTGCGTTACAACGTTGTGTTAATTTCTACCATACAGCAAAGTTAATCAACTACACCTATACATACGTCCCTCTTTTTTGGACTTCCTCCCCATTTAGGTAACCTCAGAGCACTGAGTAGAATTCCCTGTGCTATAAATAGGTTCTCATGATCTATTTTATACATAGTATCAATAAAGTGTATATGTCAATCTCAAGCTCCCAATTCATCCCGCCCCTTTCTTTTCCCCCTGGTATCCACACGTTTGTTCTCTACATCTGTGTCTCTATTTCTGCTCAGTCCTTCTTAATAAAACGAAGTTACTGGGGTCCAAGCCCAGAGTCTGGAGATACTGGAACTCAAGGATTGTGCTCCTGAAATCTATCCTTCACACACCCATCTCTGCTGCCCGCTGCAGCTCTGACTCTTATTAATTAGAAGATACCACTGCCCAGAGCACAGTGTAAAATGAAGATAACCGCCCCCTCCCTCACCTCCGAAGATACTTAATTATCTGAAACCCAGATAAACAGCAGGACCAGGCTTGCAGAGATGATGCAGAAGAGCTGAGGCGGGCCGGCAGGGGCTGCAGGAGGAGTTATGGAAAGCTAATGGTGTGAGTCAGAGCTGGAATCAAGGGTGAGAAAATCAATCTGGGGTTGTCGACAGCCTCCGCAGGCCAGGATGGCGAGAGGCATGGGGACCAGGCCGCAGTGGGAGGGAATGGCAGGTGGGTGGCATTGGGGGGGGTCAAGGGCGGAACAAAGGAGGCTTCAAGTTTCACCTCCTGGACATTTGCCACCAATTAAAGAGGTGTTTTCGTGATACTGAGGCGTTTATTGCCCCTTTCAAATGAAGCTCATAAAATTGCCAGATTTCAAGAGGGAGATCTCTAAACGCCAGTTAAGAACTTGGAAAGCAGGAGACCAGTGAAGGGAAAACATTCAGAGCAGATGCACCCGGTGGTGTGGTGGAGACATGTGCCCACTGGGGTCACTCATAGCCCTTCTCTGAACCTGACCCTGTGAGCCTTATTTAGGGTGAGCAGGTATGCTGGGGGCGCACCTGACTGGTCCTTCCATTAGCAAGCACTTATTACAGGTTATATGATAATGTGTGCATAGGGCTCAGCAAAGGCCTTACCCACAGTGAGGGTTCTATAAATGTTGACTCTTGTGGTCCCCAAGGACCCTTAGAGGAACATGGCACTACTGCAAATTCCCAGCAGGTTGACTTGAAAACCTTGACTAAGTTGGAGCTCATTTTAGGCTTCAAATAAATCACTTCTCTCCAGAGAAAGGGTATGAAAAAGTCCAAAGCCTGATGCATCAGAGTCATTTCTGTTTCCGCCCAACTGCCTTCAAGATGGCGGAACAAGATGACACCCAGTGTGGGATTGTGGGATTGGGGGCCTCCCAGCAGGAGTCTGCCTTTGCATTCTAGAAGAGTGAGGCGAAGAGAAAAGGCGTCCTTCTGCTGGGAATAAGTAAGGGGCTAACTTAGGGTTCAGGGCTCTGCCCCTCGGAAAGACACCTTGAGTTCAAATCCCAGTTCCACCTCTACAAGCTGGTGACCTTGATAAAGTTATTTCACCTCTATAATTGCAGTCTTCTCATCAGTAAAGTAGAAGGAATAGAACCCACTCCCTCAGAGTGGGTTTATGAGGATTCAAGAAGTTAAAATAAGTGAGCAAATGTGTACAACACACACAGCATGTGTGTAGTGTATCAGTACCTGAGGGAAACAGTTCTTCGGAAAGCTGTCGTGTGCCAAGGACACAGACAAGGACAGGAGAGAGCTGGTATGATGCTGAGCCCGCTTCCCATGAGTTCATCTTAGTTCCCGGGGAGGGGCAGGGAGGCAGAACTCGCAGAAGCCGTCAGTCCCAGAGGAGAGGGCAAGACCCAGAGAGAAAACGGAAACCCACGAAGGGACAATGCTGATCTTTGGGGGTGTTGGGACAGCAGCCTCTAGATCCAGAAAGAGTCAGCACAGCAGGAGATAGTAAAGTGAGAAGACACTCTCTGCCATGAAATATGATCTGACTCACACAGGCTCCAGGGGAGCGGAGGGGTAGTGACTTGATTACTTCCGAGCAGGTGTGACAAAACCAATCTCGCCCTGGTTATTACAGCAGCAGTTATTGGGGTTGTTTCAGTCAAGGGCTGTCACATTCCTCTCACTTGGAGCTTCCCACCTGAGCCTGTAAAGGCTTAGTACAGTCTAAAATTCTATTTCCCCCATATCCTATGCAAAGGGGTCTCGTGTGTGTGTGTGTGTGTGTGTGTGGGTGTGTGTATGTGGGGGTGTGTGTGTGTGGAGGGAAGCTATTGGGGTAAGGATGGAGTGTGAAAGAACAATTTTTCCACATTCATCAAATACTAATTGGCCTAATAAGTGCTTGGCATTGTTCAAGATTCTGGGATAATTCAACAGAAAAGACTATGGATCAGATCTCTGCCCTCAAAAGCTTACAGTCTTCAAGGCATCATCTTGGGAAATACATTCAGAGCTTCCTTCTTCCTTCATTCTTTCCTTCCCTCCGTCCTTCACTCATTCATTCACTTAATAAAAACTCTGGACTCAGACTGCATCCTACCTTAGCTACTTATTAGCTAAAGCAAGCTCGGGTCAGTTTCTTAACCTCCAATTCCTTCTCTAAAATGCAGACAAGACTGGGACCCACCTACACCTTAAACCCTATAGCAGTATGAAGACCTGGCTTTGAGAAAGAATCAGGAAACCAAATTCCAGAAGGGTTGACACCCAGCCCCTTAGCCCAGGAGGCCACAGATGATGGATGAGGTATTTGTCCAGGTCTGAGTGGGTCATGATTTCTACCTGGCCATCTCGGAGTCGGCTGTGCATCTTTGAGATCAATCTAATTCTGTGCCTCCAGGCAAGGCTACATAGTCTAAAGGTGGGGCTTGGGGGGAAACCCTCATTGTTATCCACCGCTGTCTGCAGGCTGCTAGCAAGACTTCCAAGGGCAAAGAAGCCAGCCCCTCCCTGGGAGCATGTCACTGAGCCTCCAAAATATGTCCTGACAGCACTGACATCCTTCTGTATCTTTTAGATAATTTGATTTATTCAAGTGTCTACTGTTGACATTTGTCTCTAAGCGATCAGACTCACGAGCACGATGGGGAAGTTTAGTGAGGTCACAAGTCAAGAGCTTACGCAGGCCTGGCCCACGGCTGGAGCTTGCATGTTGGCTTATCATGTCTCTGAGCACATGATGTGTGTGTGCCAGATGTGGGGATAACATGTGTACACACACACACACACACACAAACAGACACGCACAATGCAAAGGTCAGGAAATGCTCAGTGAGAGCCATCGTTGCAAAAGCAACCTTGGCCCCTCTGAGCATCTGCAGGCTGCAGAGAGCCCTTCAGCACTTTAAAGCAGAGCTCACGCTCTCTGTCTCCTTTCTGTTTAAAACACGGGGAGTATATTGTCAACGCTAGTAATCTTTTTTAAATTGGGGTATAGTCGCTTTATAATGTTGTATTTGTTTCTGCTGTATAACAACACGAATCAGTTACATGTATACATATATCCCCTTGAGGACCTCCCTCCCCCTAATCCCACTCTGCTCGGTCACCACACAGCGCCGAGCTGAGCCCCGTGTGCTAAGCTTCAGGTTCCCACTAGCTATCTATTTTACACACAGTAGTATCTGTACTGGGCTTCCCTCGTAGCTCAGTTGGTAAAGAATCTGCCTGCAATGCAGGAGACCTGGGTTCGATTCCTGTGTCGGGAAGATCCCCTGGAGAAGGAAATGGCAATCCACTCCAGTATCCTTGCCTGGAAAATCCCATGGACAGAGGAGCCTGGCGGGCTACAGTCCATGGGGTCACAAGAGTCGGACACGACTCTTAGCGACTGAACCACCATCACCAGTATATGTATGCCATTCTGATCTCTCGATTCAACTCACCCTTAGTGATATGTTTTTAATGTTAGAAAAAATCTGTAGATAAGAACAGAAGCTTAATTATAATTTTAGAACCAAATAGAAGTTCTATGCTCTTTGAGAATGAAACTAATAAAAATAGAAAAAAAAAACCCAAGAAAGCAAGACCCAGACAGTAATTTAATCATCTTTTATAGGGTTTTATATTGATTAACAGTTATATACTAAGAAACAGGGCATCCCAGGAGGCACCAGAGGTAAAGAATCCACCTGCCAATGCAGGAGATGCAAGGGATGCAGGTTCAATCCCTGGGTTAGGAAGATCGTCTGGAGGAAGAAATGCCACTCCAGTATTTCTTGCCTGTAAAATTCCATGCACAGAGGAGCCTAGTAGGTTGCAGTCCCTGGGATCACAAAGAGTCAGACATGACTGCGTGAGTGAGCACACAGGAATGAGAAATAGAGAAATAGATACCATAGATACCCACTTCTCGAGGCAGCAGTGAGAATGTGCCCGGCACACAGTCATAAACAGTAAATGTCAGGTTCCCGGGCAGCCTCCCCCTCCTCACTCCTTCCTTTTCTTGGCCACTTCCCCCAAGCACTTACATAAACCTGAGCTCAGATTCCCGTCGGACCAAGACTTCCCGGAGACGCTGGATTTTCGCCATCTCCAGCTCGATCTCCTCCGGTCTCATGGTTGTCTCTGCCATGGAGATGATGTCCAGCTGATCTGTGCAGGAGACATAAAATGCAGGCGTCAAGACCCCCAGGGCTGTATGGCTTTTCAAGAATTCTCTTTGGGACAGTCCCTGCCTTGCTTCAGCGACCTTCACACCCCAAGAAGGCACACGGATCTTTGCCAGTGTTCCAAGTCTGTATTTGTGAGCGGGGCCCTTTAGAAACTAGAAAGCACGTTTCCATGGGAACCGTGTTACAAGGCAGGAGGAGGCTCAGGCGGGGTCACCCAAACCTGTTCAAGGTTATAACGTGCCCTTGGCAGTCCCTCCTGGTCCCAGCTTCTGCGTCTCGGTCCCTTTGACCATGGCCGTTCATCCTGTCCCAGTCTCCAAGACCAGCGTTTTTAGGCAGAAAAATGGGTGTGATAATTACTTTTAGCAATACCATTAATAATTATCTTATAGGAATACTAAGTAATATAAGTAATAGTAAAATGAAATGATACAAGTTTGTTGTAGAAAACTCAGATAATAGAGATAAGCAAAGAAGGAAGTAAAATGTCATCTACAACCTCTCTGCCCAGAGGGAACCACATTTTGATGGACATTCTTCTGACCTTATATTGACAGTTTTATATATATATATAGTCATATAAGTAGAGCCATATATCAAAAAAAAATAAGACCATATATATGCCACACACACATAGAACCATATAATTACCAAACATATAGAAAGACACTACATACGTGTGTGTGTGTGTGTGTGTGTGTGCACTCAGTCGTGTCCAACTCTTTGTGACCCCATGGACTGTAACTTGCCAGACTCCTCTGTTCATGGGATTTTCCAAGTAAGAATACTGGAGTGGGCTGCCATTTCCTCCTCCAGGGGATTTTCCTGACTCAGGGATCAAACCCATGTCTCCTATATTGGCAGGCAGATTCTTTACCAACCGCATCACATGGGAAGCCCTTACATACATATGCCTGTATACAAATATATCTGCATGCATGTATGTATATACGCCCCCTTCATGGATCACGGCCTTGTCATGGCAAAGGGGCTTGTGTAACTCAATGAAGCTACGAGCCACGCTGTGCAGAGCCACCCAAGACGGATGGGTCATAGTGAAGAGTTCTGACAAGATGTGGTCCACTGGAGCACGTGGTATTCTTGCCTGGAGAACCCCATGGACACGGGGTATGAAAAGTATGAAAAGGCAAAATGACATGATGCTGGAAGATGAGCGCCCCCAGGTCAAGAAGGTATCCAAAATGCTACTGAGGAAGAGTGGGAGGCAATTATTACATGAATTTGAGCACAATGCTGGGAGATAGCGGAGGACAGAGGAGCCTGGCGTACCACAGTCCCTGGGGTTGCAATGAGTCAGACATAACTTAGCGACTGAACAACAGTGTATATATGCACGTACTAGTTCACTAGTTCACTAGGGCTACCGTAACACAACAACAGACGCTGCGTAGCTTAAACTATAGACATTTATTGTCTTCTGGTTTTGGAGGCTAGAAGTTCCAGATCAAGGTCTGGCAGGGTGAGCGTCTGGTGAAAACTCTCTTCCTGGCTTGCAGATGGCCACCTGTTCACTGTACTCACACGGCCTCTTTGTGTGCATGCAGAGAGAAGTCTCTGGTGTCTCTTCTTAGAAAGACACTAACCCTATGAGATCAGGGCTCCACTTTTAATGACCTCATTTAATCTCAGTTCTGAGCACCGAAGAATTGATGCTTTTAAACTGTGATGCTGGAGAAGACTCTTGAGGGTCCCTTGGACAGCAAGGCGACCAGACCAGTCAATCCTAAAGGAAATCAACCTTGAACATTCACTGGAAGGACTAATGCTGAAGCAGAAGCTTCAATCCTTTGGCCACCTGATGCAGAGAGCCGACTCATTGGAAAAGACCCTGATGCTGGGAAAGATTGAAGGTAGAAGAAGAAGCAGGCGACAGAGGACGAGATGTTTGGACGGCATCACTGACTCAACAGACATGAGTTTGAGCAAGCTCCGGGAGACAGTGAAGTACAGGAAAGTCTGATGTGCTGCAGTTCACGGGGTTGCAAAGAGTTGAATAGGACTTAGCCATTGAACAACAGCTTTCCCATCTCCAAATCAGCCTCACTGGGGATTAGGGCTCCAACATATGAATTTGTGGGGGATATAAACATTCAATCCATAACACTATGCATGTATGTGGATCTATGTATATACATATCTCTTCATATACTGACATTAACTTTTTTATGTACATTCTTCCAATGCATACATATGGTAATTTATGTGATTATATATGTTATATATGTAGTATGCATATATAGGGTGATACATATGGTTTTATATGTGTGTGTGTGTTATATGTATAATGTTATATATAAACGTGCATTTTTTTAAAGAGTGCAAAAACACATATCAAGATGTGAGTAGTTCAAGATGTTATGTGCATATACACATATGCACACATGCACAAACTAAGTCATTCAGTTGTGTCTGACTCTTTGCGACCCTATGGACTGTCTCCCTCCAGGCTCCTCTGTCCATGGGATTCTCCAGGCAAGAATACTGGAGTGGGTTGCTGTGTTCTCCTCCAGGGATCTTTCCGACCCAGGGATTGAACCTGCATCTCATTTATGTCTCCTGCATTGGCAGGTGGGTTCTTTACCACTAGAGTCACCTGGGAAGCCCTATATATATATGTGCACACACACACACACACACACACACACACACACCCCATCATGAAGGTCTGGTGTTTTAATACAAAGTTAGGGTCTCACCATTTTATTACCTGCTCATTTCACTGAACATTCCATGAGCGTTTCCACACGTCCTTGGATGCTCTTCCCCAGCAGCAGTGTGAAAGGCTGTGTGCTTTGCTATTTGTGGCTGTGTCATGAATCACTTCACCAACCCCCAGACACTTAGGTTGTTTGCCATTTCCCACACTAGAAGCAGCGCTGGGATGAGCATTCTCAGAGATAAATCTCTGCGTGCATCCAAGAGGTGCCTTTAGGCCACATTTCCAGAGTGAATGGCTGGGTTTTAAAGGATGCAATAGTCTGACGACCCTTCATCGGTAGAGGAGACATAGGGGAGGGAATGTTCTTGCTTTCCTCTGAAGCCAACATCACGCTCCCTGTATCTGCTAATTCCTTCCACCCTGGGCTGTTGTGAGGATTGAATTAACAGAGACACGCCATGCTTGATGCACAGTTACAATTACCTTTGTTATCACCATGCTCTGCCATAGCATCTTTCTCTCTCTCTCTCTTTTTTTGGGGGTTGCAGGATGTGAATCTTGCAGCATACGAACTCTTAGTTGCGGCGTGTGGGATCCAGTTCCCTGACCAGGGATTGAACCTGGACCCCTTGCATTGGGAGCACAAAGTCTTAGTCACTGGGCCACCAGAGAGGCTCCATCTCTTTTTAATCCTTACCACAAGCCAGAAGGATTGGGATGTTCTCGTTCTTAACAAACACTTTTCCTTGTTTGTGATTCCTTATTTTTTGGCTCAAAGCTGGTAAGAGAAGGGGCTGAGCCTCTCAAACACATACTCTTTGTCTCGTCATGGCCGCCCCTTCCCGGCACAGGTGTGCTGAGTTCAACAGCCCCATCTGTTCACACCTGGAGTCTGGGATGGTATCTTTCCTGTGGCTACCACAAACCGGGTCCTTAGGACAACAGGAGCTTATTCTCTCACGGTGATTAAATATTAGTGGATTAGATAGTGTCTGGAGGCCAGAGGCAGGTCTGTTTTCTCCAAAGGCTCAGGCGGGCAGCGCCCTCCTCACCTCTTCCAGATCCTGGTGTCTCCTGGCAACCCTTGGCTTGTGGCAGCATCGCTTCGACCTCTGCCTGTTTCCCTGTCGCCTTCTCCCACGTGGCTCTGCGTGTCCTTCTCAGTCCTCTTCTGTCTCATTGGTCCACCCTAATTCAGTGTGATCTCATTCTAATCTTCAATTACCCCTGCAAAGCCCTTATTTCAAGAGACCTTATTTCACATTCTGAGATACGATATGAATTTTGGAAGGACACTATTTAATCCACTACAGTGATGAATGGCCACAAGCTTGCAAGCTCCCTGACAGCGATGTCACTATCTCCAATAACTTTAGTCACTGAACATGGAGCACAGCCCTGGATGGAAGCAGCAAGAGTCCTAGGAAGCAGTCAGGGGTGGTGAGGATGAGGGGGGCATGGTGAAAACCAACTGGGGGCCAGAGTTAAAGATCTTTGAACTGAGGCCAGTTTCATGATCGTCTGTGAGCCTTTAAACCTCTTAGTATCATGTTCTACCTTTACAAAATGGGATTTAACAGCTATCATGTGCTAAACTGTGCTAGAGGCTTTATATGTACAATCTCATCTAATCTCTAATAGAGGATGTATCTGAAGCTTAGAGAAGGCAAGTGACTTGGCACACATCACATAACCAGAATGCTACAGAAACAGAATTCAAATCTAGCCTCTCTCTCTCTTTTCCCTAGCCACATGCCTTCACCGCATTATACAGCCTTCGGATGAGGGTTAAATGAACCTATGGATGCAAAGGTGCATAGTTAACCATTCCAAAGATGTGAGTATCCTCATTTCTCAGCCATCGCGGTTCAGACGGGCAACTGCTTTCCACAGGACACACGCTGAAAATGGCAACACACCCTGGGGTGAAGTGTGGGACAGAGAAAATTAATCACACCCCATGAATTGGCATTTTACCTCCATCCTCAGAGAAGGACAGAGGCGGTGGCAATGCCAGGCTTCAGGTGCTGAGATGAACATTTAGCTTTGACTTGGGGCAGAGGATGGCACTGATCCTTCTGTTGAAAAGTCCTGCTCATAAGATGCTTTCCTTCCCCTGGAGAAAGAAGCAAAGCCTAGAGTTCAAATCAGGATGGAAAGTTCAAATCCTTTCTCTATGCCAGGCACTATTGTTGTTCAGTTAAGTTGTGTCCGACTCTTTGTGACCCCATGGACTGCAGCACACCAGGCGTCCCTCTCTTTCACCATCTCCTGGAGTTTGCTCAAAATCATGTCCATCCAGTCGGTGATGCCATCCAACCATCTCATCCTCTGTTGTCCCCTTCTCCTTCTGCCTTCAATCTTTCCCAGCATCAGGGTCTTTTCCAATAAGTCAGCCCTTCACACAGGTGGCCAAAGGATTTGAGCTTCAGCTTCAGCCTCGGTCCTTCCAATGAATATTCAGGGTTGATTTCCTTTAGGATTGACTGGTTTGATCTCCTTGCTATCCCAGGGACTCTTAAGAGTCTTCTCCAGCACTACAATTCAAAAGCATCAATTCTTTGGCACTCAACCTTCTTTATTGCCCAGCTTTCACACCCACACATGACTACTGGAAAAAACATAGCTCTGACTATATAGACTTTTGTTGGCAAAGTGTCGCTAGGCTCATTACAAGTCTCATCTCATTTAATCTTCACAATACCTTAGGTGAGGGATTAACCAGCTATGACCATGGGCCAAAGCCAGTCCCCTCCCTGATGTTGCAAATAAAGTTTTATTGGAACACTGGCCATGCTCATTCATCTATGTATTGTTTATGGCTGCTTTTGCATTACACCAATAGGATGAGTAGCTGTAACAAAGACTGCATGGCCCACATAACCTCAAATATTCACAGAAAAAGTTTGCCAACCCCTGCCCTAGATGGTAGATGCTATCATGCCCCTAATTTAAAGGTTTAAAAAAAAACAAAACACACATTTAGACAGTAACAATAATAGCTAACATTTATTCAGCACTTATTACATGCTAGGATCAAATCACCTCATTTAACTCCCAAAATAGCCCTGGGTGATAAAAACTGTTTGCATTCCCCTGTCACAGATGAGCAGGTCGAGGCTTAAGAAAAGGAGAAAGTGGTGGGGGTCAAGATTTAAAACCAGACCTGTCCTACTCCAAAATCATTGTTGCCATCAATTCTATTAAGAACTACCTCCCCACTTAAGAAGTATCATCATCAGCTTAACAATACAGAAAACTGAGTCGGTTTTACTGCCCTAGATATATGGAGAGTAGCTGTTTTTTAATTGCATTTTAAAAATTATTGGAGTATAATTGCTTTACAGGGTTGTGTTAGCTTCTGGTGTACAACACAGTGAATCAGCTACAGGTATACATGTAGACCCTCCCTCCCACCCCTTACCCCCTCCCCACCCCGCTAGGTCATTACAGAGCACTGAGCTGAGCTCCCTGTGGTTTATAGCAGGTTCCCAATAGCTAGCCATCACACGCATGGTGGTGTATATATGTCAACGAAGAGGAGCTGTTTTAAAGATTTAGCAGGTGATTATCTGGGGAGCTCTACCCCAGGAATTAGGATACACGCGGATTGAGGGGCACGGGTCATGTCCAAGGACCTTCATGCAGGAGGTCTTCAGACCAGACCCTGAGAAATGTGGGTACAAGATGTCACTAAGTGAATATCATGCATGGTCGGTTTCTTTCAGTCTGACCTTGTGTGACAGAACTAGCATGACGGAAACCTCGGCAACATTCTCCAGCTAGAAGGAAGGCAACCAACAGCTGGATGTGTCCATGAGGACAAATCCTAGGAGACAGATAAGCATGTCAGGGCAGCTAGAGAAGATGGTTGCTACAAGGAGCTAAGAGAGAGCAAAGCATGGTTGTTTAGAACGAGCGGAGCACTGAGGCACAGAAGTCCCCAAGGCTCCAACTGCCATGGCTGTCACTCAGCTTAGAGAAGCTGAGTCACTTCTGGGGGATGAAGCAGCTAAATCCATCTTTTTTATCCCCAAATGCCACACCAGGAAGACTCACGCCTCATGAGCACAGCAGCGCTGGCAAACCAGAGCTGAGCACTGAGCCCCGGACATGACTGGGATGTTCCTGCAGGTTTAATCATTTATCTTGAAAACGTAAAGCTACCTGGGGACAGGGTGGCGATGGTGGGCATGGCGAGTGAGGGCTGACGGTCTCCTAGAAATTTATAATTTAAATCTAGAGAGAAAGGAAACTGCTGGGGACCAAAAGAGAAATCTTCCCTGGTCAGCCGTCTCCAGCCATGGGTCACAACATGAATCTAAGTCCAGGGTCCCCTGGGCAATATCCACTTCTGTTTCTGCTTCCTCATTTCATGTACCCAGAGCTCTCACATATGAAGCATCACTAGGAGTCCAGCACTAACTCATCCTGCTCCTAAATACCTTGGCAGGTAGGTACACTCATTATCACCCTCTCTTTATAGGTTAATAAGATGAGGCTCAGAAAGAACATAAGTGATTGGCCAAAGTCATTCAACCAGTGAATGGCACAGACCCAGGTCTATCTGATTCCAAAGCCCAGGCTATAGGTCAAAGGGCTACAGGATAGCATTTCCAAAACCTCAATCACTGCACACAATTCACCACATTCACCACTTTCCAGGTGGCACTAATGGTAAAGAATCTGCCTGCCAATGCAGGAGACTCAGGTTCAACCCCTGGGTTGGGAAGATCCTCTGGAAGAGGAAATGACAACCCACTACAGTATTCTTGCCTGGACAATTCCATGGACAGAGGAGCCTGGAAGGCTACATACAGTTCACGGGGCCACAAAGTCAGACATGACTAAGTGACTGAACACACACACACATTTTATGTTAGGGGCTGAATGCTTGTGTCCTCCCCTCACCCTGCCAAGGGCCTATGCTGACACCCTAACTCTGAGTGTGATGGTGTCTGGAGGTGGAGTATTTGCAAGGTAATCAGGGTTATAGAGGTCACAAGGGTGGGGCCCCCATAACAGATTAGTGCCCTCTTATGAAGAAGCACCAGAGCTTGCTTCCTGTCTCTCTGTTGTTCACCATGTAAGAACACAAGAAGACAGTCATCTACAAACCAGAAAGAGAGTCCTTACCAAACACCAGATCTGCCAGTGCCTTGATCTTGGACTTCCCAGCCTTTAGAACTGAGAAATAACTGGTGTTTAAGTCACTCAGTCTATGACACTTTGTTTTAGCAGCCTGAGCTAAGACACTAACTATACCATCATGTATTCAATATTTCTTTATGCTGATTTTTTTCACTCATATAAACTCCTTAAAGGAAACTGTATTATCATATCCATAAATAATGTCAATATCACTTAGTATAGTTAGAAAATAGTCATAACAATAAGTCCAATGGAAATAAGGTGATGTTATCAAATTCTGACTAAATACTATAGCCTGCTTAGAGCTCAGATTGAAAGCCTAACTTTTCTTTCTTAACCATGTAGATTAGTAAGTACTACATAGTTAGCAAGTACTGGAGAGGTGTTAAAGACAAACCACCAAACTGAGCTTTCTTCTTTGACAATCGTAAAGGTCAATTTCCAAAAGAGAGTATAGGAGATACTATGGGCTCAGTTCCAGACCACCGCAATAAAGTATCTCAATAAAGCAAGTCACACAAAGTTTTTGGTTCCTCAGTGCACATAAGAATTTCATTTGCGCTTTACTGTAATCGAATGTGCAAGAGCATTTTGTCTAAAAAAAAAAAGAAAACAATGTATGCACCTTAATTTAAAAATACTTGATGGCTAAAAAAATGCTAACCATCATCTGAGCCTTCCGTGAGTCATAATCTTTCTGCTGGTGGAGGGTTTGAAATGTGAGAATTACCAAGACGTGACACAGAGACACGAAGTGAGCAAATGCTATTGGAAAGGTGGCGAGATAGACTTGTTTGACACAAAGATGCCATAAAACTTCAGTTTGTAAAAAACACAATATCTGGGAAGCACAATAAATTGAGGTATGTCTGTAATTTTCCTGCAACCTAATTCATTGTGGTTTTGTTACTGAACTCAGATCTAGCTGCTTGCCACTTAGAAGCCATTAAAGAAGCCAGGTTGGAGAAAGGAAAGTTTGCTTTATTTTGGATGCCGGCAACCAGGGGGGAGGGTGGATACCTGTCCGAAGGCTGACTTCCCCCCTTCACCCAACAGTGAGTGGGCAACAGATTTTATAGACAGAGGGGGCTACGTGCAGAAATAGCACAGTCAACTCTGACAGTCATCTTGAAATGGGTCATCAGTGGTCTGACCAGCATCATTTTGATTATTTTAGGTATAATTCCTTCAGTTCCAGGACTGGTGTGTTTCCATGTCCCTGTGGCCAGTTCTCAAAACTGTGGCAGCTTTTGCATGGCTAAAGTCTGGTCATCATGTAGTTAACTTCTTCCACTGGGTGGTGATTTCAGTATCTATAAGACAGCTCAAAGGATATGGTTTAGAACATGGTCTATAGCCCATGAGAAGGAAATAAAGGTCCTTGAATGTGCTTAATGACTACATTATTATTTGGTTTCCCTTGTTTCTGCCTTTTCTCACTTTTCCGATTAAACTTATTCTTTCGCTAAAGCTTTTCCACAGACAAAAGACAGGTTGAGGACATGGGGGACAACAGCCATAGCATTTCAGTTTGAGGCTAAGAGCATCTGGGTCTCAGAGGGCACCCTTCCTACCCCCTGGGAAAGCTTCTGTAGAATCGAATTCCAGTTCCTTTGGTTGGAAGGGACTTAGAGGTCCTCATCTCCATGTCTGACAGGATGTGGAAGGACATGGCACGATTTGGTTCTGAGGGTCCCTCAACAAACAGCAGTGGGCTCAATCTCTTGAGTTCTCACTGGAAATTAAATGAGAACTGAGGCGTGAAGGCAAGCGTGTCAAATTTTTCACCCAAAGATGAATCAGCCATTTAGAGCCATTATTTCAACCCAGCTCGTATCATAGAAGCAATTTAATGATGGTGGACGTATTCATTTCAGTCCCACAAACACTTACTAGGTATCCGGCATCCTTAGAACATCCTCAAAAGGACACATGAGAGAATGGGCCTTTGGAGACCAAGGGAGCCTGGAGGTAAGCATCAAAGGACAATCACCTTCAACCTAATATGTCCTTTTCTATTGCGTGAATAGATGTGGGCCATTTTTTTAAAAGTCTTTATGGAATTTGTTACCATATTGCTTTTGTTTTGGTTTTTTGGCCACGAGGCATTAGGATCTTAGCTTCCCCACCCAGGGATCAAATCTGTACTCTCCACATTGGAAGGCAAAGTCTTAATCACTGGGACACCAGGGAAGAACCTAACACCAGGAGAGAAACTATTTGAATTTTTTAATAAGCTTTTTTCAAATTTTGGAATAAATTTTCATTTATAGAAAAGTTGCAAAGACACTACAGAGAATTGCTATCTGCCCTTCCCCTATTGCCCACCATTGTTAACATGACTGATGCGGGTGTGATTTACTGTTTTTGTTGTTGTTGTTTAGTCACTAAGTCATGTCCGACTCTTTTGCGGCCCCATGAACTGTAGCCCACCAGGCTCCTCTGTCCATGGGATTTCCCAGCAAGAATACTGGAGCGGGTTGCCATTTCCTTCTCCAGGGGATGTTCCCCACCCAGGGACTGTGAGCTGAGGCAGGAGGCTGATAAGCACCCCTCCACCAGGGCAAAGCTATTGGAGATTCAGTCCCTGTGGATCAAAACTCCAAGAAGAAAATAGCAGGACAATTAAGGGAGGAGGCTGGGCCCCGCCTAGACCACGTATTTCTCATTCCTGAAGTCACAAGACCTCCTTGACCACACATGCACAGAAAGGCTCCTTGGAGACCAAAGGGGAGTTGTGCTAAGGGATGTGCTACCCAGACACCTTTTCGGTAAAATCCGTCTTGGCTAAGAGATGTGTGCGCACACATGGGAGGATCCTGTGATATACCAAATATGGACAGTGAACCAGAGAAATCCAAATGATTGGCCAAAGGAAACCCGGAAGAAATGCCTCATAGAAGTGATTCGAGCTGCCACGAGGGTGCAACTCAGAGACTCTCTCTCCCTGAGACCACTCGTGTGTCTATCCAAATGTACTGTACTATTTTTCCTCTCAATAAACACTTTACCTGTTTCACCACTTTCCATCTTTGTGGGAATTCTTTTCTGCAAAGCTGAAGGGCCAGGGCCCTTGTCACTGACCACTGATCTAGTGACTAGGATTTGGTGCTTTCACCGATGCAACCCGGCCTCAAGTCACTGGCTGGGAACCCCAGCCACTACAGACCGAGGCCACCCAAGATCATATCCCATGTCTTCTGCGTAGGCAGCCAGATTCTTTACCACTGAGTGACCAAAGAAGCCAGATTCACTGTTAACTGTGTTGTTTGAACGCTTACCATGGCAGGTGTTACCTACTGAAAACATTAAAGAAACAGAAAAAGCTGTTGGGTGCAGGTACTGTGAGAGCCAGGTGAGCCCTCAAAGACGGCCTATGAGAGGGGCCGTTATGGGCATGAACTTTTCAGGTGTCATGACTACCTCCCAGGCTGACCTTGGTCCCATCAATTGATGAGTCTGGGCCTCAGTTTCTTCATCTGCCAAATGGGGACAATCGCTCATTTCTCAGCTGATCTTCATGCCAGGCATATAGAAACTTCTCTGTAATATTTGCTATTATTCATTTAATAAATATCAATGAAAAATTGCTTCATGCCAGATCCTGCTCTAAGTAATGGGGATGAAACAAACAGACAAAACCCTTGCTCTCATCAAGCTGACCTTCTAGGAAGGGGCTTATGTGTCAGGGAGAAAAGTCATTAGCTCACAGCTTTCCCCTGATGGTAGTTTTGGACAGATTCCAGTTCAAGTCCTGGCTCGACCAGTCACTGTGTGATCTGGACCATGTTACTGACTCTTCCCAAGACTCAGTTTCCTCCTCTGTGAAATGGGACAGTAACTCCTACCTCACAGAGTTGCTGCTCTGGAGA
Source organism: Cervus canadensis (assembly GCF_019320065.1). Taxonomy (NCBI): domain Eukaryota; kingdom Metazoa; phylum Chordata; class Mammalia; order Artiodactyla; family Cervidae; genus Cervus; species Cervus canadensis. Next base: position 10,008,069 of record NC_057417.1, on the reverse strand, counting down.
TGAAGTAAGATGACAGGTCAAGTGCTTGGTGCAGTGCCTGGGTGTGATAAAGGGTGGTCAGTATCATTTTTACTACTCGCACCTGTCCTTTCCCTGGAAAAGTCAGACCACTGTGGGGGAGGAGACAAGGTCAGGATCATCAGATCTGGAGAACGAGGGCCTGCTGATCATTTAGACCCACACCTGCTCCCCAGTGGCTCAGCGGTAAAGAATCTGTCTGCAGTGCAGGGGAGAGGCATGTTCAATCCCCGGGTCAGGAAGATCCCCTGGAGGCGTGCATGGCACCCCACTCCAGTATTCTTGCCTGGGAAATCCCATGGACAGAGGAGCCTGGTGGGCTACAATCCATAGAGTTGCAAAGAGTTAGACACGACTGAAACAACCGGGCATGCATGCACACACACGTCACCCTGAATGAAGGGTCCAAGAATGGCCCCGCTTCCCTCTGCCAAGGAGCTAGGTCCTCTAGCTCGCCACCCTGGGTCCCCACGGGCACATCTTCCTGGTATCGACCTGAGGGAGAGTTTTAAATACCAGGGAAGGATATCTGAGCCCCATTACTGGGGAACAGACATCCTGATGCATTTCAAAGGCTCCTGGTGATACCCCAGCCTTTTACTATCATCAATCATTCATGGAGGATAGAAGCTCATTTCAACCCCTCAAACGTCCTAGTATGGGATGTATCAAGCATCTCGCCTTCTCGCTATGAAGTGAATATAATGGGAAACAGTCAGTTGCTCTTAATGAGTCACCATTTCCCAAGAAGATGAAGTAACTGCTTTTAATTCAGACGCTCCGTATCCTCCCCCTCTGCCTTGTGAATAAGGATGCCTCTGGGTCCTGCGAGTAATCATACCTCCTTCTGCACGCCGCCTTCTCATATGTAATGCCTCTTTATAATCACAATCACTCCACAGGAAGGTTTTGCAGCTGAAGAAACTGATCTGCCTTCAAATCGTGACCATGGTTATTATTCTCTAATGGGACTTCGGGTATGTTTTTTTTTTTTTTCGCTTCTCTGAGTTTCTATTTTCTCAGCCACATCTGCCTTGTCTGAGGTCAGAAAAGGAGTTAGGGAGAAGGTCTGATCAGCAACAGGGTTAAGAAACAGGCTCTGGAGTCAAGTCGACTTGGGTTTAAGTCTTGGCTCTGCCTCCTTCTAGCTGCTGCCCTTCAACTCTCTCAGCCTCGGTTTCTTTTTTCTTAACTTTATTTATTTTTGGCTGTGCTGGGGCTTCGATGCTGCGCTCGGGCTTTCTCTGGTTGCAGAGAGCAGGGTTCTCGTGGCGGTGGTTTCTCTTGCTGCGGTGCACGGGCTTAGTTGCTCGGAGGCACGTGAGATCTTCCTGCACCAGGAATCAAACCCGCGTGCCCTATGTTGGAAGGCAGATTCTTAACCACTGGACCACCAGAGAAGTCCCAAAGCCTCAGTTTCCTTATCTATAAATTGAGGGTAAGGACACAGCCATGAAATTAAAAGATGCTTGCTCCTTGGAAGAAAAGCTATGACCAACCTAGATGGCATATTAAAAAGCAGAGGCATTACTTTGCCAACAATGGTCCGTCTAGTCAAAGCTGTGGTTTTTCCAGTAGTCATGTGTGGATGTGAAAGTTGGACTATAAAGAAAGCCTAGCACTGAAGAATTGATGCTTTTGAACTGTGGTGTTGGAGAAGACTCTTGAGAGTCCCTTGGACTGTAAGGAGATCAAACCAGTCCATTCTAAAGGAAATCAGTCCTGAATATTCATTGGAAGGACTGATGCTGAAGCTGAAACTCCAATCCTTTGGCCACCTGATGTGAAGAACTGACTCACTGGAAAAGGCCCTGATGCTGGGAAAGATTGAAGGTGAGAGGAGAAGGGGATGACAGAGGTTGAGATGGTTAGATGGCATCACCAGCTCGATAGACATGAGTTTGAGTAAGCCCTGGGAGTTGGACGGGGAAGCCTGGCATGCTGCAGTCCATGGGGTCACTAAGAGTCGGACACGACTGAGCGACTGAACTGAACTGAAGGACACAGAATGTGGGAACCTCTGAAGGCTCATTCTGAGAGCTCAGAAACCAAAGGGAAAGCAAGGGTTTTACCTCCTCTCTGCTCCACAGCCTCTGAGCTCTCTGTTGGGACTGAGTTTCTTTACCATCAGCACTACTGACTTGTAGGGCCGGCTCATTCTCAGCCGGGGGCCGTCCTGTCCACTGGAGGATGTTCAGCAGCATCCTTCGCCTCTACACGCTAGAAGCCAGTAGCATCCTCCCACCCACCCAAAGTGTCTTCACATACTTGTGAATGTCGCCACAGGAGACAAACTCACTTCCCTCTCCCCAAAAACTAGTGATGTAGACACATTCTTTCAACAGTGCTCTTGGGAGCACAGATATGAGACCCACATGCTGCTGCTGCTAAGTTGCTTCAGTCATCTCTGATTCCTTGCAACCCCATGGACTGTAGCCCCCCAGGTTCCTCTGTCCATGGGAATGCCCAGGCAAGAATATTGGAGTGGGTTACCATTTCCTTCTCCAGAGGATCTGCCCAACCCGAGGATCTGCCCAACCCAAGGATCAAACCTGCACCTCTTATGTCTCCTGCATTGGCAGGCAGGTTCTTTACCACTAGCGCTAACTGGGAAGCCCAGAGACCCACATGGGTGTGGTTCAAAGTCCATTTCCCAGGACTTCCCTGGTGGTCCAGTAGTTAAGACTCCATGCTTCCAATGCAGAGAGTGCAAGTTTGATCCCTCATCAGGGAACTAAGATTCCACATGCCACATCATGGCTCAGCCAAAAGATTTTTAAAAAAATTCATTTCCCTGGACCTCTCTGGAGTCTACTGAATCAGAATCTCTCTGGAGGAGGCCCCCACAATCTGTATGTCATTAAGGTAATTTCTTCGTTCATTTCTTTGTTTCCTGAAATGAGGAGAGAGCGGTGGAATCCACAGCAAGCAGTCATTATGAAGACTGACTGAGGGGATCCATAGAGCCCGTAGCACAGTGTACTCAATAAATGTTAGCTCTTTCATCACAGAAGCACTAGTCTGGACAAAGAGGAACATGGAGGACTCCAGACTTGGGGGAAGAACAGGAAAAACGTGGGCAGTGGTAATGGCCACTGGTTCAAATGCCAGCTGAGAACTATAACTAATAAGTTACAGGTGACACAAGGGAGACCATGCAAGCCACACAGGGGCCTCGCTCTGCAGATAATCACTTCTCACGTTGACCTCATGCTCAACTGCCTCCCCAGCAAAACAACTCACTGTCAATAAAAGGCAAGAGGTGAAAAAGTGAAAAAAAAAAAAAAAATCAGTCTAAGTTGTCCATTGCTGCCTTTGAAAATGACCACAAATTTATTGCAAACGTACTGCTTTATCTTTCTGGAGTCAGAGGTTTGACATAAGTCTCACTTGTTTTAGCTTCTAGTGGTCACCGACACTCCTTGGTTAATAACCACCTCCTCCATTTTCAAAGCCAGCCACGACAGGAGGAGTCCTTTTTACGGGACCTCTCTCTGATCCTTCTTAGTTCTTCACATCTCTCTCTGACTCAGTCAAGAAAGGCTCTCTCATCTTAAGGGCTCATGTGATTAGACTGGGTCCACTCTTGTAATCCATTGTAATCTCTTCCTTCTCAAAGTCTGTACCTTAGTTCCACCTGCAACAATAATTCCTGTTTGCTGTATGAGGTAACATATTCATAGGTTCTGAAGATAGGAGTGTAGGCATCTTTTGGGGACCATTATTCAGTAAATCACAGTCTATATAATAGTGGAGACCAGATAAACCAACTGTGGAGAGTCCCAGAGTGGAGTAATCATCATCCTCAGAGGCAAAATCTGTGGTCCGTAGAAAGGGACCTAGTCCCATTGAAGGAAGTAGGGCAACCAAGCAGTAAGACTGCCCTCCTGCTCACTGGGGATCATCCACCCCACCCAGCTCATGCCAGCAGCCATCACACAACAAACACCCTCGGCTGATAGCATGACTCAAGTCGAAATGTCAGTTCTGTCCCTTACTGGCTTGTGACCCTGGACAAGATACTTACATTCTCTGAGATTTTGCTTTTTCACTTGTAAAGTGTGTCTAACTACCCTAGCTTGCAATATTCGTTCATTCCATAATAACTATCTGCAAGGCTGGTAAGCTGGTCATGTGACCTTTCCCCCTGTCAAGGTCCATCATTAGTAAAATGGGGATAATAATATAGATTACTCATTGGCTATGGTGATGGTTGAATGATAGGCTGTGTGCAAGGCTCTTAAGGTGGCACCTGGTACATCATAAGGAGAGCGAGGTTGTCAACGATCACGACTACTATCACCACCAGCATCCCCACCCTCAATCATCATTACCATCATTATCATCTTCTGCATCATCACGATCATCATCATCCCTGCAATCACTACCATCATCATCGCTACCATCACTGCCATCATCCCTACCATCATCACCATCATCATCACCACCATCACCATCAGAAGCAGCACCAACATCAAAAGAGAAACCAGCCAATCTCAGACCAACACCACTGCTGAGGCTGGAGACAGGGAAGGACAGAGATCAGCCCCAGGAGCTCCTGCCCCAACTTTACCCCTCTCCCCAGAACTCCCTTTAATGGGAATGCCCTACCTCTGACACCATCCCATTCCATGCTTACTTAAGGACCACAAGAAGCGCTCTGTCCCACCAGCATCGTCCACAAAACGAGCCCTAGGTCTGGAGGGAAGCGGATGGGAGGTGATATTAAGGTAATGGAAAAAAAAATTTAAGCAACTATTCTAGAATAAGGGCTTCCCTGGTAGCTCAAACGGTAAAGACTCTGCCTGCAATGCAGGAGACCCGGGTTTGATCCCTGGGTTGGGAAGATCCCCTGGAGAAGGAAATGGCAATCCACTCCAGTTTTCTTGCCTGGAGAATCCGATGGACAGAGGAGCCTGGCAGGCAACAGTCCATGGGGTCACGAATATTGTCCTTCAAGAAATCACCTCAGAATGCTTCTAATAATCCTAACATTCCTCAAGCCTTTTAAAACTTTTATTAGACTCTTATATGATGATTCAGTCCTTTCTGGAATAAGGAAAGGGATCAATAAGAAAACTAGTCTTTGATCACTGCTTTCAAATAAATTTATGAGCCATTCCAGAAAAAACAGTTTAACACACCTATATTCACTTTTTCATATTCACAAGATTTGATTACCTACTTTATTTGCACCACCTGGCTCAGAATGACTTTTCCAAAAATGAAACTCCCTCTCCAAGAAAAAAGTTGCTTATCACCATTAAGGGTGCTCACAAGACCTCAACATGGATTGGGATTGTGGTTCCCAAGAGAGGTTTCCATTTGAATAATGTGTATACAATACTTCCAGAGTGGGGCTTGAAGGAGGGTGACACATGAGTTCTGGCAGTTTATTTAACAATCTGTAATGTCATATTTTCTCTTCTAAGTGACCCTCAATGAGTCACCAAGTGGCTCTGTCATACCCAAGCAGAAGGGCTCAGCTTGGTTCCTGAGGTCCTCTGAGACCCTACCAGAGAACAAAGCATTCTCTTTAACTCAGAGGGAATGTTAAGAATGCTGAATTAAAACCATGGAAATCAATAACCCTATAATAACAATAATGTAACTGTCCAATTAAAACTGCATAAACAACTAATGCTGTTTGGCACTTCTGTAGGTTCATCCTATTATTCAAAGTTCTTTTTTTTTTTTAATGTCCTCCAGCCCTGAAATCTCAGAACAACTTCATGAATATAGACAATTACGAATCTACCCTGAGCTGTGAATCATGCATCTTTTAGTAAGGCTCCCTAACACTTTCAATTTTCAAACCAATTCAGAAGTAAGCGGAGGGCCCAGGTCACGCAAGGGTGGGTAGAGAACCAGATGGTGCCACTTAAAAGCCCGCTTGGTGGGCTGGTATGATTGGAATCTAGAGGAATGTAAATTGAGACTGTCTAAAGTAATATTTCAGTTTTTAAAAATTGCTTAGCCTTAAAATCACGTGGCTCATTTCATCTCTCACTGCCTGGAAACTTAACTGGAGACATAAACTGCTTGGAGAACATAATTTTAACTCAGAAAGTTTGCGAATGAGGGACAGCCTAGGATAAATCCTTATCTGAGTGGTTTGGCTGGGATTCAGGGTGTTCGAGGGTCAAAGAAAACCAGCCAGGGAAGCCTGTTTAAGGGCTGTGTGAGAGCATGAGTGGGTCAAGTTCAGTGCTCACCAACAGGGTTGTAAACTGGGAAACCAGAGGGAGAGTCAGATTATGGCAGAAGAAGAAAAGACACAAACACTGAAATGGACTTGCCAGGTTGAAAGTCCAGTAGGAGAGGTAAGATAAAACCCTAAACAGAAAGGCCACAGGCAAAAACATCAGGACTGGAAATACTTAGTTTTTGTTTTGTCTTTTTTATTTTTATGAAAGTTCACACTTTGTCCACATTTCCTTGGTTTTTACCTATTGTCCTCTTTTTTTGTGTTTCAGGATCCCATCCAGCACACCCCATGACGTTTAGTCATCATGTCTCCTTAGGTTTCTCTTGGTGGAGACAGTTTCTCAGAGTGTCCTTGTTTGTTTGTTTTTTTTTTTCAAAAAAATAATATGTATTTATTTATTTGGCTGCACCAGATCTTCACTGCAGCATGTAGGATCTAGTTCCCTGACCAGGTACCGAACAAGAGACTCTGGAGTGCTAAGTCTTAGCACCTGGCTCACCTTTGGGAAGGAAGTCCCAAAATGTCCTTGCTTTTGATGACGACCTTGACAATTTTAAGGAGTATTCGTCAGGTGTTTTGCTCAATGTCCCTCCACTGGGATCTGCCTGATGTTTCTCTGATGACTGGACTGGGGTTATGGGTTTTTGGAGGAAGATCATAGAGCTAGAGTGCCATTCTCCTTGCCTTCTATCAAGGGCACATACTCTAAAGGTTACTCTCGATCAAGGTCACTCTTGATGCTGACCCTGATCTCATAGCTGAGGTCATGTTTATTAGGTTTCTCCCCCTACCTCTTTCCATACCACCCTCTTTGGAAGGACGTCAATAAGCACAGCCCACATTCACACAAGATGGGGAGTTATGCCCACTTCCTTGAGGGCAGAATATGGTATTATTTTTATAAATAGAAAAAAAATTCCTACATTGGAAGATGAAGAGGATCTCAAGTGGATCACAAACCCAGTGGATCACAAACCCAGAACTTCTTGCATGTCCCAGCCAGAATTGGGGGTGTGGCTAGGGCCAGCAACCCTGCAAGAGATTCAAAATCAGAGCATTTGAGTTCAAGCACCAATGTGGCTTCAAAAAAGCTGAAGATGCCAAAAAACTGGACACAAAAGCTAGCCAAGATTTCAGCCAGTTGAGATTTATTTCATAAGCATGGAGTATTATTCTCCCTGGCATCCCTTTTGAACATGCAAGGCTCAACCCCCGAGAAGGGGGTAATTCTTCTGTGGGACCTTGGGCAAATGACATAGCCTCAAAAGGTCTGGGGGGCTCTTCATATATTCAACATACCTACCCTGGGCCAAACAATGTTCTAGGCTCTAGGCACAGAGATACGCAGCACTCATCCCAGTGTGGAAGATGGGCTGCAAGTAAACAGTCTTTAAGTCAACTGTACTATGTGGAGAGTAAAATGTGGTTATGGGCTGGTAAGCAATTGATGGCGGCTCCTTCAAACAGTGTGGCTGGGGAGGACCTCCTTGAGAAAGTGACATCTGAGCTGACATTAAATGATCAAGAGGAGCTGGCCTGGGAAGACAGAAGGAAAGGATGTTACCATCAGATGGAACAGCAAGTGCAGGAGCCGTGAGATAGGAACAAACTTGACGTTCATGAACAGAGAGAAGGTCAGCGTGGGTGGAACAAAATGAGGATGTGACATGATGGTGAGACAGGAAGGGGCCAGATAATGCAAGGCTGGTGGAAAGCTGGATTTTATTCCCAGTGACTGACCTACAGAAGGATTCTAAGCAGAGGAGAGATGAGATTGCTGTCTTCTGTGAGAGAGGGTGTAAAGGTGGGGAGCAGGCATAGAGGTAGGAAGATCAGCTTCCTGCAACTGCCTCAGAGAGTTGGAGGATTAAATGCAGCATAATGTATGCAAAGTGCTTAATCGAGGGCTCAGTCATGGCAAGAGATCGATAAACACAATAAAATAAAATAAAATGCAATCAATAAGCACACAACTGCAGTTATGCAGATACCAGCTGCTTCTTCCAGCTCAGCCACGGTCGCCTCTGTAGCTCCCACTCTCCGTGGACTTTTGCAGAAGGTGATTCAGCCCTACAGTTGCTGGCTGTCCTGTTCCCACAGATAGGGCTGTCTGATCTGGGGTGCGGCAGATAGGTGGCCGGGAGGTTGAGCATTTGGGGGGCACACACACACACACACACCCAGGCACATAAGATGGAGACTGAAACATTGGGCCAGGCCCCAGGCAGGACTGGAGTGTGTTCTGAGGGTCCTTTGTGAAGGACAGCAGAATATGTCACCCCAAAATACGTCCTTTTCCCATAAGGATTATTTTGAGCTGAAAGCAATTGAGGAAAAAAAAAGGTACAAGAAAAGCTCCCTACCCTCTTCAATTTGCCTAAAAGCAGGATATCAATTTATAATAAAGGTTATAAATTGTATAACATTTATATATATATATATATATATATATATATATATATATATATATACATATATATATATATACATATATATATACCTAGAATACATATACAGAAGGCAACGGCAACCCACTCCAGTATTCTTGCCTGGAGAATCCCAGGGACAGGGGAGCCTGGTGGACTGTCGTCTACGGGGTCGCACAGAGTCGGACACGACTGAAGCGACTTAGCAGCAGCAGCATACCTAGTATGTATAATGGTATATATTATATATACCTTTATAAATTGTATGGAGATAATAAATTTAAATTTATTATAAATTATAATAAAGGTTATATATTTATAGAATTATAAATCTCCCTTCTGTACCAGGAAGGAGAGAAATTAATCAGTGGAAACAACTCTAGATCTTCATCAGCCTGGAGATGTCTCCAGAGGAATCTACACAACAAACTTAAAGACTAACCAATCCTTATCCTCCATTACTTTCCCCCATCTACCTACCTTCCCATTCGAAACTCAAAGTCCCTTTTCTTGTCTTGTCACTTCCCTAAAAATGTATCATTCTTCTGTGAAGATTCTATATCAGCTCGAGTTCTAACCACCCCGATGAGCTACTCATCATTGAGTGCTCCCAGGTACATGTGTGATGGCACATGTTAATAAGCCTGGCTGTTTTTCTGTTTTGTCAGTTTCATTTACAGGGCTGCCACCAGGGAGTCTGAGGTGGACAGAGGAAAACTCTTTTTTTCCCTTTCCAACACTTGTTGGCACCTCCAAATTGGGTGCAAGTAACTGAGGGCCACACACTTGTCTGGCGGAAGAGAAGGAAAAAAGATGCTGAATCTGGAGTGGGTTGCTGAGGGCAAAAGAAAAACAAGATCAGAACGAAGTTGTCCCAAGGGATAACCTGGAGGTGATAAATGATATTTGGGGAAAGATAGGAAAAATGAGACTCTGTGGTGTGGAAAGGAGCAGAGGAAACAGTCATCAATACCCCCAAGACTGGAAAACGCCACCATGAGTCACCAAGAGCCCACGTCAGGAAACAGCTATTTTGAGCTTGGTTAGAGAGTGTGGCACTGTCTGCTTTTACTAAGAAGATGAGTGAGTGGCTGAGCCAGGACTTTAGCTATTCATATCACTGCTTCCCCGAAACAGAATCTCAATCAACTGAGCGCTGAGAGTCTAGACCACCTGATTGCACAGAAAATGAAATCTAAAGCATTCAGTAGCTTTGGGTTTGTCAAGCCTAGAAAGTCTGTTCCAGGAGAAGCTGGAACCTGCAGAGAGAATCTGCCAAAGGGAAGGCAGGCATCCCTTTCAGAAGACGGGGTGTGAGGAACAATTTCCTGCTCTGCGCAGCTTGCCCACCCACTTGGTTCAAGGCATTTCGATTCTAAATGTCACACTGTGATGTCCCCAGTGGGAAGTGGACATTTGTTGATTTTTGCCTCCCAGCACCCAGTCACCTCTCCTTGGTAAGTGGACTCCCATTTTAGCTGGGAATCTGATGCAGGCAACACTCCTGAGTCTTGAGGATTCTTGGGGCTGACCCTGCCTGGGTGTGGTGTTCTGTTCCCCCAGGCGCGGAGCTGGTTCAGCTGGTTCAGATGGACACGAAGCTCCATAACAAAACACAGGTAATCAGGTCCCGAGCTTTTGTGTAAACTCTTGGAGGAGGAGAAACTCGGCCTGGTTTCTGCTGGCCATGGACCAATCATCACATGGCTCCTGAGAGCAAATCTTCACGGAAGGAAGACGAGCCAAGAGATGGAGAGAAACAGAGGAACCCTGGATCAACTTCTCCTGGAGGAACAGAACCTGGTGCATCCTCCTTGCTTAAGCAATTTGAGTTTTCTGTTGCATATAACCAAGACGGTCACACAAATACTCCACATCTTCTAACAGAAATGTATACGAAGGAGCAGCAGAGGGTGAAAATACTGCTGTGCTAACAGGGCTGTGGATCCAGGGCAGTCCTTGTGTTTCCCCTTGTCCATAGTAAAAAATGCCAACACAACTCTTTCCTAGGTCAGGGGTGGCAAACTACAGCCCAAGGACCAAATTCAGCCCACCACTGTATTTGTACAGCCTGTGAGCTAAGGATGGTTTTTACATTTTTTAAAAATATTGGGGGGAAAAATCAAAAGAAAACAAATAGTTTGTGACATGTGAAAAGTACACAAAATTCACATTTCAGTGTCCCTAAATAAAGCTTTATTGGAATGAAGCCATTTCCATTTGTTTATGTATTATCTATGGCTGCTTTCACACTACAACAGAGCTGAATGGTTGGAATAGAGACCATCTGGCTTCAAAGACAAAAATATTTACTACTAGCGTGTTACGAGAAGGTTTGCAGACCTCTGTCCTAAAGGATCCTTTAGACAAAAGAGATTCTGTAACTTGCCTTTTATAAACTAGGCTATTAAGAGGTTTAAGTTCCAAACTTAAGCAGAGAAACGTGTTCAAAAGATTGGCTTTTCTTGCCAAGTAAAAAAATGAAGAAAAGAATCGCTAATTATTTACAGAAACTTGTTTAGAAGAAACTCCATGTTAAGGTTATAAACCAGAAGTACTATTCAGAACTCAAAAAATCATCCCAAAGGCAAGAGCAATGATACATTCAATTTCAGTAATGATTATTTTCCCATAACTGTGAAAAGTCTATTTCTAGCAACTTCTACTTTTTTTTAATAATCCAAGAACTAATATAAGCCATAACTGAAATGAACTTTAGAGTAAGAAGAACAATAGCTATTATTTATTAAGCCTTTACTATTTGCCAGGCAGAATCTGAACATTTTACTTACATTCACACGTTTAATGGTCCCAACCACCATACAGGGTAGATATTATTATTCTACCTATTTGTCAGATGAATAAACTAAGGCACAGAGGCAGGTTGAGTAATTTGCCTACAGTCACACAGCCAGCAAATACTGGAGCCAGGATTCAAACCCCTATAAACTGGTCCCCTAAATTGGACTACACGGTGGGGTAGACTATCTCAGCTTTATTTAAAGACACATTTTAAAATATTAATTTATTTGGCTGCGTTGGGTCTTAGTCGCGGCCTGCAGCATCTCTATTTTCATTGTGAGGGGTCTTTCCTTGTGAGATCCCTCACAGAGCTGGCTCTCTTCTTGCAGAGCACAGGTTCCAGAGCTCAAAGCCTTCAGTAGTTGCAGGGCGGAGGCTTAGTGGCTCTGCAGCATGTGGGATCTTAGTTCCCCAACCGGGAATCAAACCCATGTCCCCTGCATTGCAAGGCAGATTTTTTAACCACTGGACCACCAGAGAAGTCCCAATCTCAGCTTTATTTAAAAGAGATGAGGGGGGATTTCTGGGGCCCTGCAGTGCTTAGGACTCAGTGCTTTCACTGCTGGGGCCCAGGTTCAATCTCTTGATTGGGGAATGGGGAACTAAAATTTCACAAGCTAAATTTACTATTATTTTTTTCAAAAAAAAAAAAAAATAGATGAAGGTAATGAGATTCCACCTGATGAGACAAAATTCATATTTTATGGCAAGACAAGAAAATTTAAACGTAAAATTGTTCTCTGCCCGTTTGGGCCTCCTCCCTACCCTTGAGTATGTGTTGTGTATTTGCACTAATCAGACCTCATTGGGAAACAAACTCCCTTCTTTATCTTGTAAGGGCCATGATGACCCACGACCTGCTACTCACCGCTCGTGTAGATCTGGATTGTGTAAACCGTCAGTAATGCGTCATTTGATGTTTAATTTTCCTAACTGTGCTTTGACCACTAACAGCAGAACATTCCTCAGAGTTTTCTAAAAGACTGTCTCCCAGGTTATCACCCTCAGGTTGGCTCCAGTAGAATTCCCCACCTTTTTCTTAGATTGACTATTGATTACTTTTTCATCAACGCACTACAGTCTGAACTTTAATTAGCAGCACAATGCAGCACACACTTTTCTTTCTTAACTTCTTAGAAGTCCAGCTTTTCTGGAAAATGTCTTTTCTCTGAACCTTCCACTTGGTCATGTTCAGACAACATAAGCCCCGCCCCTCTCCAGTCTCCCACATCTGATTGGCCCAGGTGTGGATATCTGACCCACGTGGACCAACAGGCTCCTTCTGTGAGACTTGAGTACTGAGATTATGATTCCAGCCACAGTCTAACTGCTGTCTTAAAACAGAAGCCTGGTAGGGACTTCCCTGGTGGTCCAGTGGCTAAGACTCCAACCTCCCAATGTAGGGGCCCCAGGTTAGACCCCTGGTCGGGGAACTACATCCCACAGGCCACAACTAAGACCCAGAGCAACCAAATAAATAAATATTAAAACAACAACAACATAAGCTGTTTGCCACAAGTTCCGAAAACCAGAAAAAGCCCCTCTGCAGTGTGAGACAAATGAGAGAGCTATAAAGAGAAACGGAGGTGGAGGAAGGGAGCTCCCTGATTCACAATACATTCTAGTCCCTTCCTGAATTCCAGCACTTCTCCACCCTGGGTTTTGTGAGGCACCCCCGTGATGGTTAATTTTAGTGGCAACTTGAGTGGGCCACTGTGCCCTGATTAAACATTATTTCTGGGTGTGTCTGTGAGGGTGTTTCTGGATGAGATTAGCATTTGAATGGGTGGACTCAGTAAAGTAGATTGCCCTCCCCAGGAGGGCCGGCAGCATTCAGTTCCCGGAAGACCTGAATAGAACAAAGGGCAGAAGCAAAGAGGAGCTCACCTCTTTTTTCCCTGCTTCACTGATTGAGCTGGGAGGTCTCCTCTCACAGTCTCCTGCCCTCTGACTGGTATTCCTATCATCGGCTTCCTGGGTTCTGAAGCTTCCTCCACGCTCAGACTGGTTTTCTTGAGTTCTCCAGCTTGCAGACAGCAGATCATGAGAATTCTCAGCTTCCATAATCACTCGAACCAATTCTTTACAACTCTTTTTTTTAATATATATTTCCTAATGAGTTCCTCTGGAGAATCCTAATGCCAGAAGCCTAACCCAGAATTCCTTAAATAATATTCCCCCTTGGCTAACTGAATGGGTTTCAATTACCTACAACCAAGAGAATCCTCAAACGTACCCCAATGAAGGAAAAAACACTCCACTCTTGCAGTTTTCATATTCTCTGAATCATCAGCATGGGCCTCTGAAATAATGGGTTTGCTGGATTTCTAATTATTTCCTTAGTTGTGCACTAACTAGGCCAGCTCCCAGGAATCACTCACTGGTTTGTAGGCAGAAGGACTGGCTGAAGATGCCTAAAATGCTGTATTGGACGGGCAGGGAGTCAACAAATTGGTTTTGGGCTTCAGTTTTACTTTTTCTTATTATCTGTGACTTCTTGTTTTCCTCTGAAAAGATGCATTCTTCTCCATCTCCCTCCAATGAAACAGCTTGAAATGGCAGTTTTACCTGGGATGAAGCTGAGGGAGGGAGATAAACAGTGTCTCAGAACCAGTTGCTGAAATGACTCTCATCTTCATCATGCTTACTCAGTCGTGTCCTACTCTTTGTGACCACATGGATTGTAGCCCGCCAGGCTCCTGTGTCCACGGAATTCTCCAGGCAAGGATACTGGAGTGGGCTGCCATTTCCTCCTCCAGGGGATCTTCCTGACCTAGGGATCGAACCCACTTCTCTTTCAGTTTCCTGGACTGGCAGGAGGATTCTTTACCACTGTGCCAAATGACTGGGGTGAAAGTAAAAGGCAGTTGCCTAATTTCCTCATAAGTCACACTTCTGAAGGTAGAAATGGTTTGGAGAAAATCCAAATGCTTCTCTGAGAAGATTAAGCAAGTGAGATAAAAAAGAAAGTGATGGCTTCCCAGGGTGGTAGTAATTGGTATTTGAATGGGTGTGATGATTCCCTTAAAGATGGGCAACATGAGGACCTGAAGGGCCAGGAGATTTGCTAACTGATGGCAAGGTCAAGATCAAGCCTCTGACCTTGAATTCAGTGGCCTCTGAATTACGTCAGTTCTTTCCCCAGCCAGCATCTGTGTTTTGATTTCCATCTGGGGGACTGGGCATGTGATCCAGAACCTGGCCAACCAAAATATTCCACCACCACCTCTTACCCTCTCTCCTGCCATAGTAATCATTCAGGTCTGGGCAAATTAGTCAAGTTGGAGTCATGAGATTAAAATCAACCCTGAATACTCATTGGAAGGACTGATGCTAAAGCTGAAGCTCTGGTATTTTGGTCATCTGATACCAACAGCCAGCTCATTGGAAAAGTCCCTGATGTTGGGAAAGACAGGGCAGAAGGAGAAGAGGGCAAGAGAGGATGAGATGACTGGATGGCATCACTGATGCAATGGACATGAACTTGGGCACACTTCAGGGGATGCTGAGGGAGGCCTAGCCTGCTGCCGTCCATGAGGTTGCAAAGAGTCAGACACGACTGGGCGACTGAACGATAATAACACAGATATTGCTTCTTAGACGTAATGCTGTTGCACAGTTTACAGGCTATGTTGCTGTGTATGCTTAGTCGCTCAGTCATGTCTGACTCGTTGCAACCCTATCGACTGTAGCCCACCAGGCTCCTCTGTCCATGGGGATTCTCCAGGCAAGAACACTGGAGTGTGTTGCCATGTTCTCCTCCAGGGGCTCTTCCCAACCCAGGGATTGAACCCAAGTCTCCTACATTGCAGGCGGGTTCTTTACCGTCTGAGCCACCGGAGAAGCCCTTACAGACTAGGGTATAATGTAAACATAATCTTGATATGCACTGGGAAACCAAAAACTCACTTTATTGCGATCTTCACTTTATTATGGTGGTCTGGAACCCAAACTGCAGTATCTCCAAGGTGTGCCTGTACTTCTAAATCATCTTCCAAAACCATCCACCGCCTGCCATCTCATGACTCGTCTGCAGCCCGTCATCTGAACAATTTGTAGAGCCACCACGGATTCACTTGTAACCCCTGACAATCCACTCTTCAAGCAGCAACCAAGGTGAGGGCAATAGGGAGCCATAGAAAGAACACGGGCAGAAAGGGACAGCCTCCTGTTAGGACAAGGATCCCTACTTTGCCCACAGATCATCTTTAACTATGTCTCAGCTGAGACACTGAAGTTATTTTCTGGGTGTTTGTTCTAAGAGTACTCCAGCGGGATTCTGCAGGGGTTGGCAAAGCCGCCCAGGTCACTCAGGATTAACTGCAGGGAATGATGATTTGTCCTTTGCCTGTGTCTTCAAGACTTCAATTCTTTTCCTTGATTTAATTGTTGGCCACATGGCAGGAGGGATCTCAGTTCCCAGACCAGGGATGGATGTGCCCCTTGCAGTGAAAGGCATGGAGGGAGTCTTAACCACTAGATTGCCAGGGAAGTCTCATTCCTTGGATTCTTCAGCAGCTGGGCCAGGCGAACACACTCAGGGCTAAACTTTCCATTCAGTTCAGCCAAAGTATGCTTGGGGCTTCCTTTGGGCAAGGCCACTGCTGGATGTGGGAGGTTTGCAGAATAGACAAGAGAGTGTCCTGGAGTAGAGGGGCTTTGAAGCCCATGGGGGAAGGAGAAACTCATGAGACAAGAGAGGAAAAGCATGTAGAAAAAATATTTCAGTCGTCCAAAAGTAAAAATGGTGAAAGAAGCCAGACACAGAAGCCACACAGTGTATGGCTCCATTCATATGAAATATCGAGAATAGGTAAATCCACAAAGACAGAAAGATTATTCTAGGGGTTGGGGGAGGGGTGGGTGACTGCTGAATGGGTGTGGGTTTCAGGTGACAAAAATGTTTTGGAACTAATTATAGGCAATGGTTGCAGACATTATGAACATACTAAATACCACTGAATAATACATTTTATTTTATTTTTAATTTATTTATTTTAATTGGAGGCTAGTTACAATATTGTAGTGGTTTTTGCCATACATTGCCATACATTCATAATTGACATGAATCAGCCATGGGTGTACATGTGTTCCCCATCCTGAAACCCCTTCCCGCCTCCCTCCCCATCCCATCCCTCTGGGTCATCCCAGTGCACCAGCCCTGAGCACCCTGTCTCAGGCATCAAACCTGGACTGGTGATCTATTTCACATATGGTAATATACAGGTTTCAATGTTATTCTCTCAAATCATCCCACCCTCACCTTCTCCCACAGAGTCCAAAAGTCTGTTCTTTACATCTGTGTCTCTTTTTGCTGTCTCGCATATAGGCTCATTGTTACCATCTTTCTAAATTCCATATATATGGCGCTAATATACTGTACTGGTGTTTTTCTTTCTGACTTACTTCACTCTGTATAATAGGCTCCAGTATCATCTACCTCATTAGAACTGATTCAAATGCATTCTTTTTAATAGCTGAGTAATATTCCAGTGTGTATATGTACCACAGCTTTCTTATCCATTCATCTGTCGATGGACATCTAGGTTGCTTCCATGTCCTGGCTATTGTAAACAGTGCTGCAATGAATATTGGGGTGCATGTGTCTTTCTCAATTCTGGTTTCCTCAGTGTGTATGCCCAGCAGTGGGATAAACATTTTTAAACGGTTAATTTTCTGGGACTTCTCTGGTGGTCCAGTGGTTAAGACTCTGTGCTGCCAATGCAAGGGGTGCTGGCTCATCCCCTGGTTGGGGAACTAAGATCTCACAGGCTGAGTGGCACAGTCAAAAGTGTGCCACATCTTAAATAAATCTTAACTTATTTCACACATTTAATAAATATGCTAAATATATAAATTAAATATAAAATTAAATAATTTTATAGTTTATAAATTTATAGTCCATAGTCCATAATTGGACTATAGTCCATAGTATGGACTAGTCCATAATTTAATAAATCAAACCATTAAAATAAATAAATTAAAAAATAAAAACACATCTTAAATAAATAAGATGGTTAATTTTCTGAACCATTTAGCTGTATAGCAGAAATCAACACAACACTGTAAATCACATGTAAAAACACAGATGTAAAAATACATCTTAAATAAATAAGATGGTTAATTTTCTGAACCATTTAGCTGTATAGCGGAAATCAACACAACACTGTAAATCAACCATACTTCAGTTTTTTTATTTTTATTTCTTTTTATACTTCAGTTTTTTTAAATGGCTAATTCAGTTTTTTTAAATGGCTAATTTTATGTGAATTTTATCTCAATTAAAAAAAATCAAGAACATAATTCTAGCCAGAAAGCTATCAAAGACTTCATAGCAGGGGTGGCTTTGGAACTAGACCATGAAGGATGGGTTGGGTCTTGTCCTGCGGAGACTGGGAGGCAGAAGAAGGTGAAGGAGATTTTCGAGGTCTCGTAAAAGGCTACTGCATCACTGTCAGTCAATGTTACATTAGCCCTGCCCACAGATGGGAGGGCCAGGCCCAGAAAGAGGAAGTGACTTCTTTAAGGAGGCACAGGTGGTAAGTAGCAGACAGCTGGGAATCAAACTCCTTAGTCTGCTCTTAACCCTGCTAAAGTGTCTCTAGAAGAGGGAAGAGCATAGACTCGCAAATAAATTAGAAGAATTTATCAAGGGGTGGGGGGGGGCGGTTAAAACGGGTGAAAGTGGTCAAAAGAACAAACTTCCACTTAGAAAATAAATAAGTCCTGGGGATGCAATGTACAACATAGTGAACATTGCTAATAGCGCTGGATTGCATATGTGAAAGTTGCTAACAGCATAGATCTTACAAGTTCTCACCACAAGGGAAAAAATGTGTAACAGTGTGGTGATAGAAATTAACTAGATTTCTGGTAGTGATCACTTAGCAATCAGTATATACAAATACTGAATCACTGTGTTGTACACCTGAAACTCATATATTTCAGGTGTATCACAATTTTTAAAAAAGACCTTCTATGGTCTTCACAAATGAATAATCAGATGTTAGCCCACTAGGTTATATACTCATGACAACATCCTTTATAACAGTGAAATATTGGCAATGTCAGATGTTCAGCTCTGTGGGGGCTGGTTAAAATTAAGTTATTGAAGAACATTAGTAAGTTGAGGATGCAAACACAGTACAAGGCTAACAAGGCAAGACATGAAAAAATAAATAGGTATTAGTTGCATTGGAAAAAATATATGGAAAACTTATTAGAAAAACATGCATCACACTGTTGATTTTCTTTGAAAGGTAGAAATGTGTATGAGTTTTTCCTACCTATATATGTATGTGAAAGTGAAGTGAAAGTGTTAGTCGCTCAGCCATGTCCAACTCTTTGGGACTCGATGGACTGTAGCCAGCCAGGCTCCTCTGTCTGTGGAATTCTCCAGGCAAGAATACTGGAGTAGGTAGCCATTCCTTTCTCCGGGGGATCTTCCGCACCCAGGGATCAAACCCAGGTGTCCTGCATCGCAGGCAGATTCTTTCCCATCTGAGCCACTAAGGAAGCCCATAAATGCATGCATATATACACATATATATGTGTGCATTTGTTTGTTCAGTTGCTCAGTCTTGTCGGACTCTTTGTGACCCCATGGACTGCAGTACAACAGGCCTCCCTGTCCTTCACCATCTCCCGGAGCTTGCGCAAACTCATGTCCACTGAATCAGTGATGATAATTTTTCCATGTCTATAAAACGAAGAAAATAATTTGAGGACCTCTCTCCTCAATTTGTTATAAATACCAACTGAGATACTGCATATAAATCTTAAAGCAAAGTATCTGGTATGGGACAAATGCTCAGTAAAATTATTATTATTATTATGTACATGTATTAATTTTGTAACTAGAAATGCAGGCTATTTTTAAAGCCTGCAGAACGTTTTTTGGGGTTTTTTTTTTTTTAGTTTTTTCAAAACATAGGGGACTCCTACATCACAGCCCCTGGAAGTTGTCTCCCTTCGCTCCCTGTCAGCGGTATCCTCCTCCAGGTGTGAAACTGGAGGGAGCAGTGAGTCATGGACTGTTTCCTCTGCTGCCCTTGAAATATGGGCTGGCCTCCACCCATGCTGCTCTTCGTGGAAAGTAACCAGCTTCTTTCTCTCTCTTTCTTAAGATTGTGTTAGTTTCAGATGTACAGCAGAGTGATCCATTTATACATATACATATATCCATTCTTTTCCTATATCAGTTATTGTAGGATATTTAGTAGCGTTCCCTGTGCTATACAGTAGGTCTTTGTCGGTTATCTGTTTTACATATTGCACTGTGCATATGTCAATCCCAATTTCCCAATTTATCTCTCTACCCAACCCTTCTCCTTTGGTAACTATAAATTTGCTTTTGAGGTCTATGAATCAGTTTCTACTTTATAAACAAGCTAATTTGTATCATTTTTTTAGATTCCACACATAAGTAATATCATATATTTGTCTTTGATTTACTTCACTTAACTTGATAATGTCTAGGTCCATCTATGTTGCCGCAAGCCGCAAATGGCATTATTTCATTCTTTTTATGGCTGAATAATATTTCATTGTGTATATGTACCACATCTCCTTTATTCATTTCTCTGTTGATAGGCATTTAGGTTGCTTTCCTGTCTTGGCTATTGTAAATAGTGCTGCAATGAACACTACAGTGCATGTATCTTTTCAAATTATGTAAGCAGCTTCTTAACACACCAGGTTCAGCCTTCCCCACCCGGCTCCTCTTCCAGAGGATACCAACCAATCGATAGAGATTGATGAGATTCGAAAACATTTTTTCTCTACTCCCAGCCCTGGCAGCAGGAACAGCATCTCTGCTCACCTCTTGGGGTCCTATTTCAGGCATGCATATCAAGGCTCCCAAGTTAGTCCATATGCTGGGTAGAGACTTTTTCCCTTAGAGACAGAGAAGATGCTGCTTTAGCACTGTCCCACACCTCTGGATGGTCCCTATGATCGGGACCTGAGTTCCTTTTCTCCTTCTCTTAAGACTCGTTCTTACTCAAGATCACTCTGCCCTTGGTGCAGACTGGGGAATTGCAGGTATCTTGCCAAATTAATGGTGATGCATCGTATCCTGCATATCCTGAAAGTCAGAAATGTTTCTGACTTTCACAGATCTGTTTGAGGGTCCTGATGATACTGCATAACTACACAAGCAATACATGAATTAATACTCATTGTAGAAAATTCAAATAATCTAGAACTGTGTTAAGAAAAGCAAAAAGTTTCTCCGACACCTCTCCTTCAGCCCCACCCCTCTCTCCAGAGGTAACCAACCACTGGGAATGGATACAAATTTTCACTACTAGACACAATGCTCTAATGAAATTCTGTTACAGAGAACTTCATGCATTTGTGCAAATATTTGCATAACACAGATTCCTAAAAGTGAAATACCCAGATTAAAGGTTTGTTCATTTAAGCTATTGCTAAATACTGCCAAAGTGCCTTTCCAAAAGGTCAAATGAATTTCCAAGTTCGGCCTTTCAAGTTGGGGCTGACTTCTTAAGATTTAACAAATAATTGTAGTAGGTGATTGGGGAAAGGTGTTTTAAGTTTGCTTTAATCCCAATGTTTTTCTTCCTTTCAAGAGGCCTCTACAAAGAGATTAATATTTATAGAGTGGGCATGCTCTCTATCTCGAACTTCAATGTAAGACAGAAGAGATACCTGTGTGCTTGACCTGAAGGAAAGTGCAGTGAAAAGCACTGCACGGCCTTGACAAAACTACCACCGCCCAAGTGAGAAGCAGGTCGTGGTCCAATCACACTTGATTTCAAAGCACAAACTAATGTTTGTTTCATATAATCTGCAGAGCCATAGGGTAAGTTTCTATTTTTATTTTGATTTTACCGATGAAGTAATTAAGACTGTAAGAAGTTAAGTGACTGCCAAGGTCCCAGTTAGAAAAAGAACAACAACATGAACTCAGATCAGTTCAGTTCAGTTCAGTTCAGTCGCTCAGTCATATCTAACTCTTTGTGACCCTTCGACTCTAAAAGCCATGCTCTTAGCCATATACGGACTACTTATCCACCATATTAGATAACCTCAACCTATAACAAGCACTCTTCTCCATCATCAGAAATCCTAATTCAGTAGGTCATGGTATTTGACAAAATGCAACATCATCACTGTTACCAGTAGACCTACAGAATGAGCCACTGCAGTAAGACAAGGAAAAATAAGTATAAGAGAATCAAACAGTATTAATTTTCAGATTCTGTGATTGTCCACACAGAAAATTCAAGAGTATCTATAAACTACTTAAGTTAAAACTTCTGGTTACAAGATTAACATCCAAAATCAGTAAAATTTCTTTTTTTTTTATAACATATTTTATAGTGAAAAAACACAATTTCAGCATTGCGTGTCCAAGGCGTTTCCTTTGGGCTGAAGGCAATCTCTGGACCATGGGAAAAAGAGCAAAATATGGAATGCTTCACAAATTTGCGTGTCATTCTTGCGCAGGGGCCATGCTAATTTTCTCTGTATCGTTCCAATTTTAGTATATGTGCTGCCAAAGCGAGCACCCAAAATCAGTAAAATTTCTACACTACAATAAAATTAATTAAAAATCATAATAGCCAATAAAACAAAACATAAGAAGGACTTTAACAAAATATATGAAACTTTTGCAGAGAAAATGATAAAACTTTATTGAAGGACATAAAGAGAATAATGTCCAAATAATTTCCAAATAAATGGAAATACATACCATAACCATGGATGAGAAGACTTGTATCATAAATGTCAATTCTCCCCAGACAGCAAAAGAATATTGTGCAGTAGTAATTAACACAGGGTGGAATTGACATATGGATGGACAAACAGAAAGCTGTAACAGGAAAAGGAAGTCTAGGAACAGACCTATATGCATATGGAAATGTGCTAAAGGCAGGAGGTTACATTACAAATCAGTGGAGACAGGGTAGACTATTCCCTAGTACTGGGGAAACTTGTCATCATATGGAAAAAGTAAAATTAGATAGCTATTTCATGTTATGTATCAATGTGTGTGCACATTAAGTCACTTCAGTCATATCCAATTGCTTGTGACCCCATGGACTGTATGTAACCCACCAGACTCCTCCGTCCATGGGATTCTCCAGGCAAGAATACTGGAGTGGGTTGCCAGGCCCTCCTCTAGGAGATTTTCCCAACCCAGGGATTGAACCTGGGTCTCTTGTGTCTCCTGAGTTGACAAGCAGGTTCTTTACCACTAGTGCCACCTGAAAATCCCCCATATATCAACAGTTCTTAAGAATTTTCTGAAAATTATTGGGAACCCAAATAGCTTTTGTTTAAACTGTACCTATCAATATTTACTATATAATAAATTAAAAATGAGAAATTTTCGAAATATTTACTATTTCATTTAAAAATAATCACTATAAATTCTATAATTTATAGCAAATCTATAATTGCTATACATGTTAACATTAATAACATATTTTTAATGAAAAAACTCTTTTCCAAAAAAATACCATCAATGAGTGCCATTGTTTTACATTTTTGCAAATCTAATATCTGGCTGGATTCTTATATCTGGGTCTACATTCAGTCTGTTGTGATATATTCTTTTGGTTGGAGTATAGAAACAAGATCCAGGCTCACAGAGATATATGGTTAGTAAAAGGAGGAGGGTCTGAATAGCCATTTCAGATTATTGTGAATTTCTTATTTTTTACTACACCAAAACTCACAGTGGAGTATATTTTTCAAGGTAAGCCACAATGTTGCAATATGGAATCTACAACTTTATCAGTGAACTTTTTATACTCTGTTACATTAAGAAATCCATTGGTCTAAGACTTGAAAAGATATTTTAACTAAACATGATTTTGTAATATCATATATTGGTCATTTAGAAAATACTGGTTCATTGAGTTAGGCTAATCTTCCAAATGTTGGCATGTTTTACCACAAAAATTACTTTAATTTACATTACTACCGATATAACCAGCAAAGTCTTGTATTGGGAAGCTGTCAAATTCATGGTAACAGATGCAAGTTTTCCAAAATCCTAATCATCTACTGAAAGCTCAAGTTGTATCACTGGCAACAGACACTGTCAGTTGTTTCCCTTGAAGTGACAGGCTCACTTCACTCCTTTTTGAGAAACTGACAAACACTCAAGCCTGAAAAAATGACAGTAGAAAACACATTTGTTCTCTCAAGTAAAAATTATGTTCTGTGAGAAAAAAAGGCTTATGTGTACTTCTCATTCTGTCATCCAGAATATTTTTGTAAACGGGAAATACTAGAATATATATATTTGCTTATACTTTTTTTAAAAAGAGGGATAAGTCAAAATCCAGTTTTAAGTATTTACTGGGACTTCTCTGGTGGCCCAGTGTCTAAGACTCTGCATTCCCAATGCAGGGGGCCCTGGGTTCATTCCCTGGTCAGGGAACTCGATCTTATATGCCACAATTAAGACCAGCGCAGCCAAATAAATAAGGAAATAATATTTTTAAAAAATTTATTGATGTGAGAGGAAACAGAAGAGAAGAGACAGGAATGAAAGCTAAACTTTTCTGCTGTACTTTGATTGAGGTTTTGACTTTGCAAACACATGAATATTTTATTTTATTTTTTTTAGTTTCTTTTTTTTTTTCCAATTATTTTTATTAGTTGGAGGCTAATTACTTCGCAACATTGCAGTGGGTTTTGTCATACATTGACATGAATCAGCCATGTGAATATTTTAAATAACTAATAAACAAAATAAAAATGAAAAAATAAAAATAAAAGACATGTACTCAAGAGTCAAGAGCAGATAAAATTAATAATTCTTATTGCTTCATCAAAACATTCTTAAGTATAACTGATGCTTGTTTTTAACTTATCAGTGCATGACAGTGAAGTATATAATGATTACCAATAGAACCGGGTGCAGATTTAAGCCCAAACACATCCATAATTAACTTAAGTGTAAATGGTCTAAATATATCAACTGAAGGACAAAGACTGGCAGAGTGGATAGAAAATAATGATCCAATAATACGTTATCTAAAAGAAAAAGTGAAAGTGATAGTCGCTTAATTGTGTCTGACTCTTTGCGACCCCATGGATTCTAGCCCACCAGGCTCCTCTGTCCATGGAATTTTCCAGGCAAGAATACTAGAGTGGGTAGCCATTCCCTTCTTCAGGGGATCGTCCCAAACCAGGGATCGTCTCCTGCATGGCAGGTGAATTCTCTACCGTCTGAACCACCAGGGAAGTCCTATCTATAAGAAAGTCACTTCAAATATTGGTGGACTGAAAGTAGACAGAAAAAGATTATACAAACATTAACCAAAAAAAGGAGTGGCTATACTAATATCAGATAAAGTAGATTTCAGAACAAAGAACATTGTAAGAGGGACATTATATAATTATAAAAGGATTGGTCCACCAAGAAGACACTGCAATCATGTTTATACACCAAACAGAAGCAGATTGACAGAACTGAAAGAATATATAGACAAATACACATTTTTTTAAAAATTCACAATTATAATTTATTACTTCAATACTCCACTGCCAGCAACTGATAGAACTACTAGACAGAAAATCAGCAAGGATATAAAATAATTGATTAGCACTATTAACTGACTCAACTGATATCTATGGAACACTTTACTGAACAACAGTAGAACACACATTTTTTTCCACGTGCCCAAGGAATCCTTTGAGTAGGCTCTGGGAGTTGGTGTTGGACAGGGAAGCCTGGCGTGCTGCAGTCCATGGGGTTGCAGGGTCAGGCATGACTCAGTGACTGAACTGAACTGAAGGAATGTTAAGACAGAACATATCCTGGTCCCCTAAACAAATATTAAACTTAAAAGAACTAAAATCACACAAATTATGTTCTCTGACCATAATGGAATCAAGCCAGGAATCAATGACAGAAATATAACAAAAATCTCCCCAAACTTGGAGACTAAACAACATACATATAAAAAGTCTTCGAGTTAAAGAAATTGCAAAGGAAAAATTTTTTAAAGAATCAAATGAAAATGAAAATATGACTTACTAAAATAAATGAAATGAAGCTAAAGTATACTGAAATGGACATTTATAGTAATAAATACTCACATTAGAAAAGAAGAAAGGTCTCAATAACAGAAGTTCCCATGTCAAGAAACTAAAATAATACTAAAATAAACACAGTATGCAGAAGGAAGGAAATTTAAAGAGCAGAAGTCAGTGACACCAAAACCAGCAAAAATAATAGAGAACAACAATGAAACAAAACTCTAATCCTTATCCCCCAAGATCAACAAAAATGATAAACTTTTAGGAGACTGACGAACATAAAAAGAGAGAAGACACAAATCACCAATATCAAATGAAATGGGATAGCTCTACACATTCTGTAGCCATTAAAGAAATAATAAAGGAATACTACAAACAACTTTGCATTTAGAACTCTGACCACTTAGAAGAAGCATAGAATAGTTTGGCACTCCAATACTCTGGCCGCCTGATGCAAAGAGCTGACTTGGAAAAGACCCTGATGCTGGGAAAGATTGAGGGCAGGGGAAGAAGGGGACTACAGAGGATGAGATGGTTGGTTGGCATCATTGACTCAATCGATATGAGTTTAAGCTAACTCCAGGAGATAGTGAAGGACAGGGAAGCCTGCAGTCCATGGAATTGCAAAGAGTCAGACATTATTTAACGACTGAACAACAACATCTTACAAAGCTACATATGCACTACCATGTGACTTGAAAATTGCACCCTTTGGTATTTATCCCAGAAAAACAAAAACTTCTATTCACACTAAAAAATTATACAAGTGTTCATAGCAGCTTTATTCATAATAGACCCAAACTGGAAACCATGAAGATATCCTTCAATGGATGAACCAAACTGTGGTACATCCATCTATGAAATACTGCTCAGCCAGCAGAAAGAATGAACGGTTGATACATGTAATAACTTGGATAGATCTCAAGAGAAATATGGTGACTGAAAAAATGATAAACTCAGATGCTTATATACTGTATGATTCCACTTATATAACATTCTTGAAATGATAAAATGGAAATAGAAAATGATTAGCAGGTGTCAGGGATTGAGTGGGGGAGAGTAACTCTTGTCATTAAAGTAATGGAACAAGGGGTCCCTATGATGGAGCTATTCTGTGTCTCAACTGTGGTGTGGCTGCACAAATCTATGCATATGATAAAACGATATAGAACTAAATACGCACACACACAAGAGCACA
Organism: Cervus canadensis; assembly: GCF_019320065.1. Classification (NCBI taxonomy): domain Eukaryota; kingdom Metazoa; phylum Chordata; class Mammalia; order Artiodactyla; family Cervidae; genus Cervus; species Cervus canadensis. Next base: position 9,981,392 of record NC_057417.1, on the reverse strand, counting down.
CAAACCTGGGGAAATCTGAATAAGGTCAATGGGTTGTATCAATGCCAATTTTCTGCGTGTGATGTTGTACTACGCAAAATGTTACTGCTGAGTGAAAACAGGTGAGAAGTAGACAGAGATGCCTCTAATATTTCTTGCAACTGTATACAATCTACAATTATCTCAATATACAATGTTAAAAAAGAAGACAGACCACAGACTTAAGATGTGATGTTTATCACACACAAAAGATCAGGAACCAAATGTAAAGAATGCCCATGAAAATGACAACACAATAGTAAACAAACAAACAAAAAATGCAAAAGGATATGAACTAAGAATTCACAGAAAAGGAAACTCATATATCCAGTAAACAGATGAAAAGATGTTTAACTTCACTGATAATCAGGAAAAGGCAAAAATAAAATAACAAAACTCATTTCACACTCACCAGATTGGCAAACCTCTCACAGTCTTGATAGTTTATGGGTGTTTGGTATGGATGCAAGGAAATGGCAACTCATACCCTGCTAGGAAGGGTGTAAATTTATACGATCACAGTTGGACAACAATTTGACAATGTTTATTAAAATCGAAAGCGTGCATACTGTTTGCTTCATGCTTCCACTTCTAGATAACTACCCAGTATAAACTCTTGCTCCTGAGCTCAAAAAGCTATTTATACCAGGGTGGCCGTGATAGCAGTGTTTGGTAACAGTGACAAATTGAAAACAACCTATATGTTATCAATAGGACACTGGTTGAAGACTTTGTAGTATGTTCCTATATTACAAATACTTTGAACAGTTCAAAAAATAAAAGAATTGATCTACACATATCTGCATGCATAAGTCCTGAAAACATAATGCTTAGTGGTAAAAACAAGAGATAAATGGACATGTACAGGGTAATACCACATCCTATGTGTGTATACACATATGATAAAGTAAAAACTCAAATACGTGGTTAAGAGGGACTCATATTATTTCACAATGAGGTCACTCCTGGAAAGGAAGAGAACTAAAGAAGGATTTTCAGCTGAATCTTTAGGTGTTGTTCTTTTGTTTGCTTGCTTTGAAATTGATTTAAGTAAAGATCTTGGCCCTGGTCAATCCTGGAAGATGGATACAAAAGTGTTAGCCTTTTTTCTGTGCTAGCTTTATGCCTGAAATTAAAGCACACACAGAAAGAACCCAAGCGTGCTCCGTGATGTTGGGGCACACCCATACTTGGAGACCCAGCTCCAGGATGAATCAGTATCACTGCTAAGGCAGGTGCATCATGAGAAGCAGGAGCAGGAGTGGGGTGGGGGCTCAGAGGAGAAGGAGGGATGGCTTTCCCTGTTTATATTCCCCTTAAGTAACATCATTTCAAGAATATTTAAGGTGATAAGTTACTATAAACACTGTTAAGGCTGCGATGACATATATTCAAGGAGGCTGTGAGAAAGCACAGCTCAGGCTGTCGGTGCTTCATGAGACAAGAGTAGGTGGTTAAAGAGAATCCCTTTTCATGCTCCTGCTGGTTTCCAGGCTGTTCACCCTTCATTTCAGGATCTGGCTACACTTCTGCTGTGGGGGCTTCCCTGGGGGCACAGTGGTAAAGAACCTGCCTTCGAAGCAGGAGACACAGGAAACGCGGGATCAATCCCAGGGTGCGGAAGATCCCCTAGAGAAGGAAATGGCAATCCACTCCAGCATTCTTACCTGGAAAATCCCATGGACAGAGGAGCCTGGAGGGCTACAGTCCATGGGGCCGCAAGAGTCAGACACGACTTGGCAACTAAACGACGACCACCACATTTCTGCTGTAACCGCTGCTAAATGGATACCTTTTAGGCTATTTCAGAGGTGCTGACTCTCACAATACAGTTGCCCTCACTGTCCTCAGGTTCGGCATCTGCAGATCCAGAAGGCTGGCATAAGGACTTGAGCACACTCAGATGTGGGTAACTGTAGGGGGTCCTGGAACAAATCTCCAGGGATCCCAAGGGGCCACTGTACTCTTGGAAGCACAGGACATCACTCCTATCACTGGAATCAGGATGACATTTTCCCTCCTCCCCACATCAGTGTCTTGTCGTCAGGATTTCTTGTCCCGAGCACTGGTGACATTTGCGGCCAAATCGATCATCACTGGGGAGAAAGGAGCTGTCCCATGCACTAAAGGAGGTTCAGCAGCATCCCTGGGCTCTTCCACTAGATGCCAGACACACCCCACCAGCCCAGTTATGACAGTGAAGAACGTCTCTGCTGGACTTCCTTGGTGATCCAGGAGCTTCCCTGGAGGCTCAGATGGTAAAGAATCTGCCTGCAATGCAGGAGGCCTGGGTTCGATCCCTGGGTCAGGAAGATCCCATGGAGAAGGAAATGGCAACCCACTCCAGTTCTTGCCTGGAGAACCCCATGGACAGAGGAGCCTGGTGGGCCACAGTCCGTAGGGTCACACAGAGTCTGAAGCGACTGAGCGCACACACACTAAGTAGTTAAGACTCTGTGCTCCCTTACAGGGGACCCGGGTTCAGTTCCTGGTCAGGGAACTAGATCCCACATGCTGCAACTAAGACCTGGGGCAGTCAAATAAATTAATTAAATTTATAAATATTTTAAAAAATGAATGTCTCCAGATGTTGCCAGATGTCCCCTGGGGCACCAAATCAGCCCTGGTTGAGAACCACTGCTCCCGAGACTGGCCCAATGCGAAGTCACTGGGATGCAGGTCGGCGAGCTTGGTCGTGTGCAGGACGCTCAGAAATCTTCACCAAGGCAGACAAAACCTGCCTCATTAACTGAAAGTTTCCCCGGTAGTTTCTCTCTCACAGATCCGTTATGCTGCACCTTATGTTTTTAAAGGAAATACTCTGGCCTTCCAGAACCATTTCCAGTTTTTGAAACTCTCTGTGGTCACATGTTTACAGGCAGAGCCAGACTCATTTGGGGATGACGCTGCATGGTTTAAGAATCTTGTGCTGCCTGGGGACCGGCCTCCATGTCTGAGTTATCTGACATCTGGCAACAGAAGGGCTGAGCGAGTCCAGCGCACATCACTCCTGACTAATCTTTTAGAATCAATATACTGAGTCACTCAGTACCTGACATTTACTTGTACAGTACCCTCCTTCAAAACGTGATTTATTTATTCATTTTCCAATTGCTTCTTCTCTCTCCATCTCCCAGTGAATTAAATATCTGTGCTCAAGCCTCAGGGACCTTGTCTCAAATACTCCATCCAGGCTGCATATATACATATATGACTACAGTGAGAATCTATTTATTTATTTTGGTCGCACTGCATGTGGGATCTTAGTTCCTTGACCAGGGATCGAACCTGCAGCCCCTGCACCGCAAGCTGGAGTCTTAACCACTGGACCATTAGGGAAGTCCCTAGGCTGCTTCTACTTCTACCCATGCTGTTTCTTCCTCTGGAAACAGACTCCCTCTCCCCAATTCCTCTCCTAGGCCATCCAGTCATGTAACCTCATGGCATCTCGGACTTGAGGTTGCCAGGTTTAGCAAATAAAAATACAGGGTGCCCAATTAGTGCTAAGTTCAAACAAATAAGCAAAAATTTGAGTATAAGCATATCCTCAATATTGCACAGGACAAACTTATACTTAAAAAAATTATTTGTTGCTTATCTGAAATTCAAAGTTAACCAGCATTTTATCTGGCAATCCTACATGGACTTCTCCTTTGAAGCACTTACCACAGGTGAAAATTATAGTTTTCTTTGTATGGTTAGCTCCATGAGGGCAATGAACAGGTTTGTTTTGTTTCTGTTATGTATTTATTATTAAATATATAAATTATTATATATATAATTTATTTAAATTATACATATTATTTACTTATTTCTCCCCTGTTTTATTTCTGGCTCTGAGCACCAAGCTTTGAGCATAGACAGCCAGGAATGAACTCTGATAGGTGAATGGATAAGCATGTGAAGGAAGGAGGGAAGAAGAGAGAAAAGAAGAAAAGCTAGGTAGGAATGGAACCCATGAAGGGTATGTTCTCTTGTTAATGAACCTCTTTTAGGTCTTGGGAAGCACCATACTTCTTTGTACTTCCGCAACTTTGCCTGTTCCCTTCCTCATCTGGTTAATGAACCCTGGGTCTGGGGTCCCTGGACTGGATCAGAACCTCTGTGCTCCCAATATACCCAGATCTTCCCTCTGATGAAGCACTTACCATGTTATATAATTATCTGCTAATATATCTGTCTCTCTCACTAGCCCATAAATTTCTTGAGGGCAGGCATGATGTCTCATTCATCTTGGAAACCATGTAACTAGGCAAAGCTGGTAAATATCCAACCAACGTTCACTGAGATGTTGAGATATCAAGCTGACTGCCTAGTCTTAATGTAGCCACAAGTAACAACCCCTGCGTCTACCCTTGGCCATCTTCAGGCTGGTCCTGGCACATCATCACATCAAAAACAAATTAACAAAAAGAAAATGAAAAACAAAACCAGCAAACCCATCCCTAATAGTAAGTAATGTCCTTTTATTTTTAACTGAAGGTTTTATTGGGAGATAGCTATTTCACTCATCCCAGATTTCTAAATGTTCTCTTGATTTGCATCTTTTCTCCTTATATACCCTTTACTCCTCCCTGAATCTTTTATTCTTCTCCCTCTGTCTGGCCACACTGGCTCCAGGGTCCCCACATACCTACCCCACCCCATTACCTGCAGTTTGTGGGTTCTTTCTCTTAGGTACGGCTATTTAGTCCTCTTTGGACTTTTTCCATGTGCATCCCACTCAGAGAATCCTCAACCCACTCAGAGAATTATTCTTGGGAAATCAACTTCCTTAGAAGTTAGAGAAGGATAGGGGAATTTTAAATCAGTAATTTAATTATGGCTTCCTGTCACACCAGAAGATGGCACGTTCCATCACAGAGTAGGACTGGGGTTAAAGTAGAAAATCATGCTGATTCAGTGCAGAGAATGTAAGCTTTCTAGAGTCAAGGCCAGAACTACTGAAAAATGAGATGTGACGAGAGGGAAACCAATAGCAGGAAAGGAGACCTGAGAAGAAAGTGATGAGATTCTGAAGTCCAGAAGTCCTGATGTTTAGAGGCTCTTAAACATCTCCCCTTTACCTAAAAATGATGGTGCCTCCTCTCTTAGGATGTTTCCTGCTAGTGTTCTTGTGATTTCTTTTCTGTATGGGGCACTTGAGCCTGATGACACCTTACCAGAGTAGAGGAGGCCACGAGGTAAAGAGCCTGGAGCACTTCCAAGGAATACGTCTGAAAACGTACATTCTCATTCTACTCTTCCCTTCTACTTTTGGTGTTAGAAGCATATATGTATAGTTTTTGTAGCTTCCTGCTGTATTGACCCTTTCATCATTATAAATGTTCCTCTTTGTCTCCAGTAACATTTTTTGTCTTAAAATCTATTTTGTTCATCATCAGTATAACCACTCCTGATCTCTATGCTTGCATGCTATATATTTTTCTATCTTTTTATTTTCAACCTATTTGTGCCTTTGAGTCTAAAAGGTGTCTCTTTGGGGCAGCATATAGTTGGATCCTATTCTTCTAAAATCCAGTCTGATAATCTCTGCTTTTTGAATGGAGTGTTTAATCCATTCACACTTAATGTAATTGTTGATATGGCTGTATTTACCCCTGTCATTTTATTTGTTTTCTACTTGCCCCACATCTTTCTTGTTCCCTTGTCCCTCTTTTATTAACTTCTATGTTAAAGAGATATTTTCTAGTTAACAATTGTAATCATTTTGTTTCCTTTTTCTTTCTACTACATTATTTTGAGTTATATCCTTACTGGTTTCTCTGGAGTTCCTTTCAACTTTTAATTCTCATAAAAATCCTAGAATTTTGTATCAGTGAATCTCATCACTTATTTGAGAGATCAGTTGTTTTATTCCATGAAGGTTTATCAAACACCTACATGTGTCAGACCCTGTTATAGGGGACTCAGAGGACAGCTACAGGATTTTTTGGGCTTCCCTGGTGGCTCAGATGGTAAAGTATCTGCCTGCAATGCAGGAGACCTGGGTTCAGTCCCTGGACTGGGAAGATCCTCTGGAGAAGGGAATGGCAACCCACTCCAGTATTCTTGCCTGGAGAGTTCCATGGACAGAGGAGCCTGGTGGGCTACAGTACACAGGGTCACAAAGAGTCAGACACGACTGAGCACTGAGCGACTAACACACATAAACACACATTGTTTTATTTCATGAAGGTTCATCAAACATCTACATGTGTCAGACTGTGTGGCAGACACAGGGGACTCAAGAGATGAACGGGTCATGGCTTCTGCCCTCAAAAGAGGCAAGACAAGAAAAGTCAGCTGTTATGATGCAGTGTGATTAGTGCAACATTGCAGAGGATGCATGGGGTAATAGGTTATGTCCACAAGCACCAAAAGGAGACAAGTCCATTCAATCTATAGGAGTCAGAAAATGCTTCCAAGAAAGCAAGAAGCTTGAGCTATTTATTGAAGAATGAGTAGGAGTTATCTGGTCAGAGAAGTGGGAACCAGGGCTTCCAGAAGGAAGGAACAACCTGAACCAAAGCCTGGAGGCATGACAGACTGTGAGCCTTGAAAGTAATACATGGAGGTGAGGGCAGCTAGATCAAAGATCCTAGCTGGGCATGCAGAGGGAGAAAATCTAGAAAGACAGGCTGCTACACTGTCAAAAAAGGAATTTAGCTTCATCCTAAAGGCAGTGGTGAATTCCAGATGGGTTTAAGCAATGGATCATACTTGCATTCTGGAAAATGACTGTTGATTATTTGGAAGACCCATGAGACAAGATACAACCAGAGGTGAGAATCAGGAAGGTAATGGGGACTGCTGATGAGGAAATAGTTTCAGTTCAGCTCAGTTCAGTTGCTCAGTCACATCCTCAACTCTTTGCGACCCCATGGACTGCAGCACGCCAGGCCTTCCTGTCCATCACCAACTCCCAGAGTTTACTCAGACTCACGCCCACTGAGTCAGTGATGCCATCCAACCATCTCATCCTCTGTCATCCCCTTCTCCTCCTGCCTTCAATCTTTCCCAGCATCAAGGTCTTTTCAAATGTGTCAGTTCTTTGCATCAGGTGGCCAAAGTATTGGAGCTTCAGATTCAGCATCAGTCCTTCCAATGAATATTCAGGACTGATTTCAGTTTAAGGGTGAAAAGAAACTAGAACCAAGGTAATCTGATTCCCAAAGTAATCTGCTTTTTCCACTACATCATGTTGCCTTCAAATAATGATGTTTCCTTTCTGCCTCAAATTAAGAAATTTTAATTTAGTCTCAAAATAAACCCCATAATATGAATTCAGACTTACGTATCTCTCACATAAGTTAACCACATTCAAACATGAGAGGAAAAATACTACTCCTATGTGCTAAGTTCTATGACTTGATTAAACTCAAGTATATTTTGTATTTTCAAGATAAATATTGGGCCCCTCCATTTTTAACAATTTTAAAACAGAAATATGAAATTTCCTAACTCCTAAAGACTGACTTGATATTAATTGAATAATGACTATTTCTCCGACACTCAGCGCACAATTTCTCAGAGCACTTTAATTCAATCTATGATATTTATTCAGGACATACTGAGCATATGGGATCATTCAAACAGCAGTAGAGGTAAACTAAAATACATAAAATCCAGCACCTCGGATCAAAGAATTTTCAGTCTCATATAAGAGGGTCTTTTTGTAATCTCATGAATGTTTTTAATGTCCCCCCAAAATTGAATGCCTTTAACTCAGCAATGCCACTTAAAATATTTTTATTCATATGTAAAAATGAAAGATATTGATTGTAGCATTGTTTATAACAGTAAAAGTATGAAGTAGCCTAAATGTCCATTAATAGGGAATGGTTGGATATACCTTGACATTGGGAAGTTATCCAATCATCAGAAAGGATGAGACAGTCCTGTATTATTGACATAGGAAAATGGCCATGATACACTGTGAAAAAACTAGGCTATGTTTAGTACCTACAATATGATTCCCTTTATTATAAAATACATATGTAAATATATGTGTCAAATAACAGACTGAAAAGATAGATGTCAAATCTAATGGTAGCTTGAGGTGGCTTTTGCTTTCTACTTTTTACACTTCTGTCTGAGTTTTCATAATGAGCAGATATGCCTTTAAAAAGACTTTTTAAAAGCTTATTGACAGTATCTGTGCAAACCCTGCTATAAATGGCCACTCAATTACTTCAGTCTCTTACATCTCAGCCACCCGAAGAGAAAGAAAAATGTCAACTTGATTAGCCAAAAATTGCTATAAAGAATAGTCAGTGAAGTAAGTCAGACAGAGAAAGAGAAATATCGTATGACATCACTTCTATGTGGAATCTAAAAAGAAATAATACAAATGAACTTACAAAACAGAAACACACTCACAGACTTAGAGAACGAACTTCTGGTTGCCAGTGGTGGGAGGGATGAGGGGAAGGGATAGTTAGGGAGTTTGGAATGGACATGTACACACTGCTATATTTAAAATGGACAGCCAACAAGGACCTACTGTATAGCACACGGAACTCTGCTCTATGTTATGTGGCAGCCTGGATGGGAGGGGAGTTCTGGGGGAGAATGGATACATGTATATATATGGCTGAGTCCCTTCCCTGTTTCTGAAACTATCACAACATACCCCAATACAAAATTAAAAGTTGTTTTTTAAAAAAACAGTCAGATGTTCAACAAGGCCTTTTCAGAGACACTGTGGCAAAGTTTGGCCAGAGGCTTCAGCTTCCTGGCTTCAGTATATACGCTAAATATTTTGTTGGTGACTACCATTCTAAAGTAAATGTCTTAAAACAAAGCTGTTTGCTATCTTAATATCTAGTTAACACTAGCACTGCTTTGTTGATTTGCATTCAATATGCCAGCTTCATTCTATATTTTTCTTTTCTTTTTTTTTAAATTCTATTTATTTTTGACCAAACTGGGTCTTCATGGCTTCATGCAGGCTTTCTCTAATTGTGGCAAGTAGGGACTACTCTCTAGTTGCGTTGCATGGACTTCTCATCGCAGTGATTTCTCTTGTTGTGGAGCACAGACTCTAGAGCATGGGCTCAGTACTTGTAGCACATGAGCTTAGTTGCCCATGGCATGTGGGATCTTCCTGGACCAGAGATCAAATCCATGCCCCCTATACTGACAGGTGGATTCTTAACTACTGGACCACCAGGGAAGTCCTATATTTTTCTTTTCTGGGGCCATGTTCTTGCAAAAGTCACTCTCAGTATGGCTTTTTAAATTTATTTTTATTTGACTGTGCCGGCTCTCAGTTGAGGCACACAGGCTCTTCCATCTCCATTGGTATACGGGTTCTTTTAGTTGCAGCCAATGGGATCTAGTTCCCCAACTGGGGATTGAACCTGGCCCCCCCCACCGCGCCCCATATTGGGAGCTCAGAGTTTTAGCTACTGGGACCACCAGAGAAGTCCCCCATAGTGCCTGACTTTTAATGCTATGGATAAGCAGGGGACGACCAGTTCTATTGTTCACCAGGGGGAAGCAATGGCCTTATCAACCCTTGGAATCTCCATAAACCAAGCAGTAGTAGAAAGGTGACCAACCACTCTGACTTATTTGGGAACGATGGTTTCCCAGTATTCGGGACTTTGCAGCAGTAAAATCAGGACACTCCCAGGCAAATCAGGATGTTGAACACCCTGGCAGTGGAATACCCTAGTGGTGACCACTGTTGGGTATTTTTTCAGACAGCATTTTTCTACTCAAGACTTCTTCATTACAAGAGATTATTGATGTTACAGGGCCCATGTGAGTGATTTCTCACAAAATACTCTTTATAACCAAATTCCATCAAATGAATCACTGCTATGTTCAAAGATGGCCTTTCAAATGGGATTTCCTGAGTGCTGCTCTCCATTTTCCCTGCTTAGTACTTCAGCAAGTTCACAGGAAAATAGAGTAGCGATCTTGATCTTATAGCTTAATGCAAAGTCATTTATAGTCATTAGCCCCACGCATATCTCCAGAGAGTAGAATCTTTAACTGGATGGGGGTGGTGTCCAGGCGCAGGTGATTTTCTTATGTGGCAGGGCGAGAGAAACTGACCCAATGGAAGACAGGTAGGGTTGGAAACTTGACTCTTCTTGGTCCTTATAGTTTGAGAAGAACTTGTTAGAACACTCAGGCTTCGGTGCTCTGCACCAAAGGAGTTAATCATACATATGTCATGGCTAGGCTTATCATGATTACAAGTTAGAAGGAGAAAAGTCAGTTAAGTATTAGCAGAATGGTGCTAAATTTTGATCCAGGAGTCTGATTTTAGTAAAGCTTGACTTTGCAAAATATGATTAAATGTATTATTTTGTTGTTCAGTTGTTCGGTCATGTTCGAGTCTTTGCGACCCCAAGGGCTACAACACGCCAGGCTTCCCTGTCCTCCACTATCTCCCGGAGTCTTATATACTACATGCATTTATTATTTTCACATAAAGGAATGGAAATTCACTTTGCAAGCTCATTTTGAGACTTTAAAAACACTTTGAGATCACAAAAAGACTCTCTTCTATGAGACTGAAAATTCTTTGATCCAAGATGCCATGTAAACATTTTACACATTGTGGGTTTCCTCTGCTGCTGTGTGAATGGTACCACACACTTAGTATGTCCTTAATACATATCCTAGACTAAGTTGAAGTGCTCTGAGACTGTAGCTATTATTATTCAATTAATACCAAGTCAGGCTTTAGGAGTTAGGAAATTTCATATTTCTGTTTTAAACATGGAGGGACCTGGAACTTCCCTGGTGGTCCAGAGGCTAAGACTCTTAAGCTTCCAGTCCAAGGGGCCCAGATTCAATCCCTGGTCAGGGAACTAGATCCCACATGCCACAACTAAGACTGGCACAGCCAAATAAATAAATAAAAATACATATTTTAAAGTGGAGGGACCTAATATTTTTCTTGAAAATGAAAAATACACTTGAATTTAATCAAGTCATAGAACTGAGCACATGGGAAGGAAAACTCTTTTAGTATTTTTGCCCTCATTTTTTAAGGTAGTTAACTTTATCATACATTCCAGTCTTGAAAGTGAGTGACAGCTCATATTTGACCCCTGGGAAGGAAGAGAAAACTTAGTGCTATATCTCTAGCTTTTACTCATTCCCACAAAACATGAATGAGGGGCTTCCCTGGCGGCTCAGTGGTAAGGAATCTGCCTGCCAATGCAGGAGACACGGGTTTGATCCCTGGGTTGGGAAGATCCCACATGCTGCAGCGCAGCTAAGCCCATGCACCTCAACTACTGATGCCCGGGCACCCTAGAGCCTGTGCTCCACAACAAAAGAAGCCAGCACGATGAGAAGCCCATGAATGGGAACCAGAGAGTAGCCCCCGCTCACCGCAACTAGAGAAACGCCCTCGCAGCAACCCAGCACAGCCTATATATACATATATATATGTATTTTAATTTTCCATATAAGCTATCGACAGAAAAATCTTTCTGGATTGGATATCACAGAGCTAAAAAAAAAAAAAGAAAAAAAAGCCACAACTTATAACGGCATTCTAGAAGGAACTCTTTTGTATGGCAAAAACCACTACAATATTGTAAAGTAATTAGCCTCCAACGAATAAAAATAAATGGAAAAAAAATACAAAAAATAAATAAATAGATAAATAAACTATTGGGGAAAAATGTTAATAGTCACACACTGACCAGGTTCACTGGCCTAGTTCTTTGCCTCTTTTCCCTCCCTTGTTTAAATGAAGTTTTCATTTTGGAATAATTTTAAATTTACAGAAAAGTTGCAATAATACAGAGGCCCCAAGTACCTTTAACTCAGTTACCCTCACTGTTAACATCTTACCAAATGACGGTATGTTTGTCAAAATTAAGAATTTAACAGGAGTACATTGCTTTTGTTACTCAGTCACTAAGTTGTGTCTGACTCTTTGTGACCCCATGGACGGCAGCACAGCAGGCTTCCCTGTCCTTCACTATCTCCCGGAGCTTGCTCAAACTCATGTTCATTGAGTTGGTGATGCCATCCGACCATCTCATCCTCTGTCGCCCACTTCTCTTCCTGCCCTCAACATTTCCCAGCATCAATGAGTCGGCTCTTCGTATCAGGTGGCCAAAGCAATGGACCTTCAGCTTCAGCATCAGTCCATGCTGCTGCTGCTGCTGCTGCTAAGTCACTTCAGTCGTGTCCGACTCTGTGCGACCCCATAGATGGCAGCCCACCAGGCTCCTCTGTCCCTGGGATTGATTCTCCAGGCAAGAACACTGGAGTGGGTTGCCATTTCCTTCTTCAATGCATGCATGCATGCTAAGTCGCTTCAGTTGTGTCCGATTCTGTGAAACCCTATGGACAGCAGCCCACCAGGCTCCTCTGTCCACGGAATCTTCTAGGCAAGAATACTGGATCAGTCCATGGGCATATTACTATTCACTAAATCACAGGCTTGATCTGAATTCACTAGCCTGTTTTTAAATTAGGTATATCCAATGTACAGTATTATATGTTATAGGTGTATCACATGGTGATTCATAATTTTTAAAGAACTTTTAAAAGGAGAACTTTTCTACTCTTTCTATGGAGTAGAACTGTAAACTCCATTTACAGTTATTACAAAATACTGACTATCCCCTGTGCTGTACAATATACCCCTGTAGCTCCTTTGTTTTATACTTAATGGTTTGTACCTCTTCATCCTCTATCCCTGTCTTGCTCCTCCCAGATTCCCTGTCCCCAGGGGTAACCACTAGTTTGTTCTCTGTGTCTGTGTGTCTGTTTCCTTTTTGTTACACTTACTAGTTTGCTTTATTTTTTTAGATTCCACAGTTTTTCCACTAATATCTTTTCTTTTCTGTTCCAGGATCCGATCCAGCATCCCACACTGCTTTTTTAAAAAAAAATTAAAAAAAATTTTTTTAACGTTGTATTGGTTTCTGCCATATAACAATACAAATCAACCATAATTATATATACTTTCCCTCCCTTTTTAGCCTCCCTCCCCTCCACTCATCCCATCCTTCCAGGTCATCACAGAACTCCAGACTGGGCTCCCTATGCTACTCAGCAACTTCTCACCAGCGGTCCATCTTACACCTGAGAGTGTACATATGCTGATGCTACCTTCTCCATTTGTCTCACTTCCTCCTCCCCCACTGTGTTCACAAGTCCATTCTCTACATGGGGGTCTCCATTCCTTCCCTGCAAATAAGTTCATCAATATCATTTTTCTAGATTCCACATCTATGCATTAAAATACTATATTTGTTTTTCTCTAATTACTTCACTCTGTATAACAGGCTCTAGGTTCATCCATCTCACTAGAACTGAATCAAATTCACTCTTTTATGGCTGCATAATATTCCATTGTATATATGTACCACATTGCCTTTATCCATTCATCTATTGACGAACACCTAGGTTGCTTCCATGTCCTGGATATTGTAAACAATGCTTCTATGAACATTGGGGTACATATGTCTTTTTTGATTACCACATTGTCTTTTTTTTTTTTTAATTATTTCTTTCTCTTTGGCTGTGCCGGGTCTTAATTGTAGCACTTGGGATCTTCAATCTTCATTGTGGCATTGAGGATCTCTTTTTGTTACAGCATGCAAATTCTTAGTTGGAGCATCTGAATTCTTACTTGCAGCATATGGGATCTAGTTCCCTGATCAAGGATGAACCTGGGCCCCCTGCATTGGGAGAGCAGGGTCTTAGCCACTGGACCACCAGGGAAATCCTCCACATTGCTTTCAGCATCACTCCTGGTGGCTCAGAGGGTAAAAGCATCTGCCTGCAATGCGGGAGACCCGGGTTTGATCCCTGGGTTGGGAAGATCCCCTGGAGAAGGAAATGGCAACCCACTCCAGTATTCTTGCCTGGAGAATCCCATGGACAGAGGAGCCTGGTAAGCTACAGTCCACGGGGTCGCAAAGAGTTGGACACGACTGAGCAACTTCACTTTCTTTCTTTCTTTGTTAAGTAGTCAGAGCCTACCTTATTGTCATGAGGACAACCAGCCTCAGCTCCATTTCCTCAGTGGAGTGTGTTAAAAATAAGACAACAGGGTCCAAATGGAGTTGCTTTTGCTAAGCTCCATGTCACTGAGACTTGACTTCATTACAAATTCTCTCCCAGAAATGGACTCTTAAACCAGTCGATCAGGAATCCCCTGATCAGCATTTATTAGTAATCTGCCTGCTAGACCCCTGCTACCCTCATAAGACAAGCAACTTTGCAATAATAACCAACACACTCTTTGGCCCAGTGCACTGTCTAGTTCCTGCTCCCTTTTGCCTACAAAATCTCTTGCCTTGGATGGTCCTTTGGAGATCCTTTCTATTTGCTAGGTTGGATGTTGCCCGATTCATGAACGGTTGAATAAAACCAATAAGACCTTTAAAATGTACTCAGTTGAATTTTAACGAGTGTATTCTGGCATTGAACACGTTTATTTATTCTTTATTCATTCAACAGATATTAACGGAGCCCTTGCCAAGTGCTGGGCAAATAAAGCAGGTATGATCCCTCTGCTAACAGAGTTGAGGGAAAATAGACAGTAATGATGTGATGGGAAAGCAAACAGTGTGCAAAGAGAGAAGGGTGATGAGCTGGGGGTCTAAGGTCAGGGGAAGCCTGCTTGAAGCATTGATATTTGAGATCTAAAAGTATGAGAAAGAAAAGTTCACCAGAGGAGAAAGCAGAGAATCCAGGGGAAGAATAGCTTCCCCTTCTGTCTTTGCAAGACAGCAAAACACACACGAGAGGACTCAGGTGAGGCTGGGATGGAGACAGAGGAGATGTCTTGTTAATTACAAAACGAAGGCTGCAACTGACAACTGCATGCTCATTGCTTTTTCCTGTGTCCCTACAGCACAAGGTTCATGCTTTACCACGAGCTGGTTGAGGCCATCATCTCTCTAGCAGGGAGCTCCTTGAAAGAAGCATCTCTGCCTTGCTCATCTCCATTTCCTTCCCCATCCTCAGCGCCAAGCAGAGCCATTGCACAAAAAGCATAAAAATGTGTGTTTATAGAACCAGATTAGACTTCCCGTTCCAGTTTATTCTCTTTAACTTTTGCTCCAAACTATACGTTGTTCAGTCGCTAAGTTGTGTCCACCTCTTTGAGACGCCGTGGACTGCAGCACACCAGGCTCCCTGTCCTTCACCATTTCCTGGAGTCTGCTCAAACTCAAGTCCATTGAATCAGTGATGCCATCCAGCCATCTCATCCTCTGTCACCCCCTTCTCCTTCTGCCCTTTGTCAAGCATTATTTTCTCTAAAACTTCTACTTCTCACTTGCTCTGAACTGCACGCAGCTCTGTCTGAAGACAACCTCCATTCAAACACTAAACAGAAAAGAACTCTCTTCCTCCACAGGGAGGGCGTGTACCCCCAAGACAATAGAGACGTGTGGTGAGAGGAACCAGATTCTAAAACGTGATTTGTTTCTCATTGAGAAGCATGATTTAGAGGAAGAGGGAAGGAGAAAGGGGAAGGAGAGAAGAGAGGAAGAGCAAAGGGGCCTCTGAAAGATGCGCTCAGGGGTTCTCTGAGGTTGGCAGGATTATTTTATTTCTTTGGATGTGCCTAGTCTTAGTTGTGGCATTTTTGGTTGCCATGGGCAGAATCTTTGGTTGTGGAGTGTGGAATCTATTTCCGTGAGCAGGGATTGAACCCAGGCCCCTACATTTGAAGTGTGGAGTCTTAGTCACTGGACCACGAGGGAAGTCCCAGCAGGATTATTTTAAATGACATTGTCTCTCTTTTATAATCTTAAGTATTTTTGAACTTCAAAACTTATAAGCAGGGCTTCCCCAGTAGCTCATTGGTAAAGAATCTGCCTACCAGTGCAAGAGACACGGCTTGATCCCTGATCTAGGAAGATCCTACATGTCAAGGAGCAACTAAGTCCTGGCACCTCAACTACTAAGCCTGTGCTCGAGAGCCCAGGAGCTGCAACTACTGAAGCCCACAGGCCCTAGAGCCTGTGCTCCACAACAAGAGAAGCCACCACAATGAGAAGCCAGCACACTGCAACTAGAGAGTAGCCCCCACTCTCTGCAACTAGAGAAAGCCCTTGCAGCAATGAAGACCCAGCACAGCCAAAAATAAATAAAAATTAAAAAAAAAATACATAACTTGTAAGCATTATCCCTCTAATTGTCAGAATAAAAACAAACTAGTTATTTTTGTTGGAGAGGGATTTATCTCCAGGGGGATTTTGCTCTGCAAGCTGCACTGTCTTCTCTGCTCATAGGGCCTCCATCGTATTTCCAAGGGAGAACATGCCTCACTCACGGAATGCTGTCCAGTGGGATCGGCAATCAAGACAACGCCCTTCTCAGCCAAGGGCTGGGTCCTGATCTAGCTAGGCCGACATACACATGCCATATTCTGGCTACACTTGGCTTTGTTTTTTTTATTTTACTTATTTCTCTGTGCCAGGTCTTAGTTGTAGCACATGTGATCTTTAGTTGCAGCATGTGAACTCTTTAGTGGAAGCATGTGGAATCTAGTTCCCCAACCCGGGATCGGACCTGGCTCTTCCAACTGACATTCAGCCACATTTTGGTCCCAGAGCTTGTCTTGGGATAGGATGGATGCGCTGCCCTGAGAGCAGCAGTTGCTAGCGTCAATATTTGCAGAAGCCACTAGGATGCAGGAAAAGCTTATAGGTTAGCGTGCCCTTTATAGGTTCTCATCTGGAGGGTTTTCACACACAGGCGGTAGGACTATTTTCAAGCCGTAGAACTGACTGGTTAACTCAGAGATTTTCTCTTTGTCCTCTTCAGGGTATTTGAATCTTGAGCACAATGTCCCAGGGATGCAAAACACTGGGTCTGATTCAGCCTGATGATAGTGCCCTGAATTACTGCCACTTGAAACTTAATAGTCATCACAGATCCTCATCTTTTAAGGAAGGCCTGGCTATTTAGCTCTTTTGATTCTGGAAGGATTTTGACACGCGGTCTCCTTGAGTTCTTGTGTTTTTCAAATTTATTTAATCCACAGTAAGGCATACAGAGTGACCCGGAATCTATAATCACACATAGGCATAAGTGAGATAAACACGGCACAAAATAATATTTACCCTTAGCACCTTAGAGGCATTCTTATATTTTCTAGTCTCCTCTATTTCATTTTTAAAATTCTAGTTGCGACCTCTTGAACTGACTAATGGGTTGCTCCCACACTTGGAAAGACTCAGAATTTCCCAAAGTCAATTTCTCATTTGCAAACAATCCCATCTCTTGTGTGTGAAACAAAGAAACAAAAAACAACAATTAAAAAAGGAGCAAATTAAAAGGAACGCTGATCCATACAAATTTTTCTCTCGGGCACTGAACTCTCTCTAGCTACAGGACCAGCTCTGGGAACAAAAAGCCAGCAAGTGCTGGTTTTGAAGAACAGAATTAATCACAGCCAGAACTTTCTCCTCCAGCAGCAATCAAGAAGTCAGGTGTGACTCTACCCTCTTTTACATGCCTGTTGATTGTCTAGACCACAGAGTCACAACCCTGCAGGCCACAGCTGGACTTGAGTTAAGGAAGGCCTCCACATTTTTAAATGTTCGGTGGGGGGGAGCAAAATAATAGTATTCCATGACACAGAAAAATTATATGAAATTTGTATTTCAGTGACTGTAAACAAAATTATAAGGAGCACATTCATACCCATTCATTCAGGCATTCACCTATGGCAGCTTTGGGGCCACAACAGTAAACAGAAACTATATGACCCACAAAGTCTAAAATATTTACTATCTATCCACCCCTGTACAGAAAAAATTTGCAGACATTTGATCTAAGCACTACAGGGAGATTGAGAATGAAGTTAAGGCATGGTTCCTGCTCTGAAGATGAGAACCCTTGCGGCTGACACAAATCAAGGACAACTAAACATCATATTGCACAGAACGGAGAAA